>NC_060061.1:1893047-2193047 GCF_020283565.1 Trifolium pratense | reverse complement strand
ATCTGTTCGCAAAGCAGCATACTGTGTTTTAGCTAATAAATTTCCTCTTCAAAGCTTAAGGTAAATGCGGTATGGTAAAAGAACAATAATTCTATTCCTTTCTTCTCACAATGTGTCTTTTGAGTTTCAACCCCCCTAAAATTCGGATCTTCGAATTTGCAAGGGTTCACGTTTGAGAAGGTAAATAAAGTGCCACTTGTCTACTGTTGAAAAAAAATGAAATCAACGGTCTAGATTGGTTTTTCTAAATACGAGCACATATGGTAAATGATTGCTATATGATTATCACTCCATTGTTTTTCTAATTACTGGCCCGGGTTTGTATTTTAGCCCCTAAAGTGCACACACTACACTACAATGCAACTGATCTCAATATTTTCTTAGATTCTAAAAGGAATAATACTTTCCATGTTCCCTGTCCATACACCTCTTCTAAATTTTGACACGCTGGTAATAAATTCAAATTCCAAACATGTAATTAGGTATAATATGTTTTTGCGTGTCCTTTTTAATTATGTAGTCATAGAATTCTATAAATACTGTCGCCAAGGGTGGATTTCCTACTATTACGATAGCAATTTTCTGAAACATCTTTTCCAATATTACTTTGATTAAGTGGCTTTTTGTAACCGTTGCTCTTATATTTACCTGGTTTCTGCAGCATTAAGCTCAGGACAATTATTCTTCGTAGAGGACTTTCTGACCGATCTGTTGGTGTCTCAAAGGAATGTTTCAAACTATTGAAAGATGAATGGCTTATAAAGTGCTGTAATGGTGATCCTTTAGAGCTTTTGAAGTATCTCGATGTTGAAACCTATGAATCAGTGAGCGAGTCTGTCATGGAGGCACTTCTAAAAGCTGGTTTAGTAAAACTAAAGAATGGTGCAAGTATCCAGCAGTATATATCATCAAATGGCGACACAGAAGAAGGTAAGACATGGTTTTCCAATATTAAATGCTTTTATTTGTTTCACCTTTCAGTGTTGCTACATGTTGCTTAATTAAATCTTTCAAAAACAAATATAAAATCTAGTATGATATATCATGCTTGTTATGACTAATGATTATGAGGATACATACACACACATACTACGACACATTGCACCTTTAATAACTTTCTGTAAAAAGCTAATTTAACGAATTGAACGTTGAAATGAACTTTCTCATTGAGTAGGTCAAGTCTACAATTTTTATAATATTCAAATGCTTTTCGATACTATACTGTCTTTATTTTGATGTCCAAATTACCTAAAATGTGTATAAACAACCACCAAGATGAAATTTTAAACAGTTGATTTGGTTATATACTCATTTTACAAAAAGTTAACGATGAGGTAAGTTTGCCAATTTTGATGCTCGGTGAGCACAAGCCGATCAAACAATTTTATGAGTACAAGCTCCAATTTTGCAATAAGATTTATGGAAATGGTCATGTTAGGTGAAGTGATTGAGGCTGTGCCCCTGAACTTGTACTTGTAAATCTTTAGCTATTTTCTTGCCTCGTTGATTTTTGTTTCCTGAATGCCAGGATGACAATTTACTTGCTATTTTTTAGCTGTATGGATAGATTTGGATTTAACCTCTCTGATTGTTTTTTTTTGAAGGATTAACCTCTCTGATTGTTGTGTACCATATTTTATTGCTTTGCATATTAATTGTAGGGGAAGCGGTTCCTTGTCCACCAACCATTGTACTGATGGAAGCAGAGGCTGCTCTTTATTGGAGAACTGTTTGCAAACATTTGCAGTCAGAAGCACATGTGAGTCAAAGGAATATATAGCCATTTTTCATATTTACTTCTCACTTTTTTATCCCATATTAGTGGTTGAATCAGGGTTGTCAAATAGAAGGAATATATAGTCAGTGTTATGATATTTTTGCACATAATTTGGGTATATGTTTTATATCCCAAAAGAGAAAGGGACTAATTGTCAACACTCGTGTTAATCATACTCTTTTAATTTAGGCAAAGTTACATTTTTATTCCCTTAATTTCAGTTAACACTTTAGTCCTGTATCTTTTTTTATTTTAGTCCTTTTTCATGTTTGAATATGAATTTCAAGCTTCAAATTTATAGTTTTCTTGCTTTATTCGCTTTCAAGCATAAGTATATCTTACGCCATAAAAGAAAATCACAGATTTGAAGCTTGAAAAATCATATACAAACAAACATCGATGAAGGACAAAAAAGGACAAAAATGATGTAAAAAAAAAAGATAAAAGACTAAATCGTTACCTAAAATTGAGTTAAGGGACTAAAGATGTAATTTTGCCTTTAATTTATATTTTTGCTACCATTTTAATGCATATGTTGTTGGTCGCTATAATATGTCATTAAGACATTGTGAAATCAAATCAGAATATATCTCTGTGCTTCATAACTGCCTTTCTTGCTCTCTCTGTTTATTAATTTTTTTAATACAATTATAATTTATAATTAGTAGTATAATTATAATTTATAACTTTTCATGTACAATTGTTATGACTTCGCATTATTCCTCCAAATTATTGAGGTTTATTTATGATTTGTGCCCCAATAGGCTTTAGGCTCTGATGCTGCTGCCACAGCGGGTACCGAAGCAGAAGTATATGCTGCAGAAGCATCAGATAAAAATGACCTTCTAGAAAAAATTCTTCCTGCTACAGTTGATGAGTACATCGAGTTGGTCAGAGCCCATATCGTTGCTGGTACGTGTAAGTTTATTGGATGGTGCTTCTACACCCAATTATAATGCATACTGAAGTGGTCCAATATAATATCTGCAGGATCAAACCATCGCTTTGCATGCCGGCAGCTGCTTTTGCTTGGTGCTATGTTTGATTTTTCTGACACTTCATATAGGAAAGCTGCTAGTGTGTTTCTGCAGGAGCTGATGAGCAAGCCTCCGGAGCACGAGGTTGATAATGAAGGGAACATTGTCGTCATTGGAGATGGCTTAAGTTTTGGTGGAGATACTGAGTGGGCAGAAGCCATAGCCAAATTGGCAAGGAAAGTCCATGCTGCTCCAGGTGAATTTGAAGAAGTTGTTCTTGCAATTGTAGAAAAGCTTGCTCAACCTTGCAGAGAGAGAACAGCAGATTATGTGCAGTGGATACACACCCTTTCTCTTATAGGTCTTCTACTGAAAAATGCAGTGTCAATGCGCTTTCTTCAGGGCAAGGCGATAGAACCAGATGAGCTACTCCAATCATTACTTCTTCCTGGGGTAACAAATTGTTGCAAATTTCCTTATTGTTTTTTAAATCTACATTTATTGATTAATATATCTGCTACAAATAGATCACCATAGTTATACAGACTGACAAACAAATAGATCACCATAGTTATTCAGACTGACAAAAATGTTATGCATACAATGTGTTTGTGTTCTAGTTTACAACAATAGGAAATGATTCTCGCATCATCAAAATTTTGTTCTGGATGTTGACTGATCTTTTCCAAAGTAAATCTAATCTTCCAATCTTGAAAATTCATTTACTTCAGTTCCTCGTGGCTGAATAAACAATGATAATAATTACTGTTGATATGAAGTTTATCAAATAAAAAAAGCTATGAAACGATGTATGAGCTACACAAACATATACACCGCATAGCAGTAAGAAATTAACTTTCTGATGAACAAGGTCTTGTGATTAAATAATTTGATTGATGGCTGAATCAGTTTATACTTGTAGATTTTCTTTGAGGGCATTGGTTACTAAGTACTAACTATTTACTGGTATGGACAATGAAATACTCAGGCAAAACAATCTCACTTGGATGTGCAAAGAATTGCTGTAAGATGTCTTGGCCTCTTTGGGCTTTTGGAGAGGAAACCAAATGCTGAACTTTTGAAACAGCTACGGGTTTCATATATTAGGGGGCCGCATTTAATTAGTATTGAGGCTGGTAAAGCATTAACTGATCTTGTGATGTGGCATGGTCCTCAAGAAGTTGACAGGGTTTTAAATCACGATATTCCAAGCCAAGTAAACAGTGACAAAAAGTGTTTTTGTCCTGTGAATTTCTCTGATTCAGAAGTGGATTCAAATTCAAACGTTGACATGCTTGATCTTTTATACGGTGGCATTGAAAATGAAGACTGGGCTAATCCTTTAACTAGCAATGAAGATGAAAGCATTTATGCTATACTTGGGGAGGGCTTTGCGAAAATTCTTCTCCTAAGTGACAACTATCCAAGCATACCAGCTTCTTTGCACCCTGTGCTTTTATCTAAGCTCATTTACTTGTACTTCAGTGACATATCAGAAAATATGCACAGGTGGTATATAGTTTTCTCCCTTTGTACTATTCCTGACCTGCACAATTAGCTAATTTATATCGAATGTTTCTCACCTGCCAGGTTGAAGCAATGCTTATCTGTTTTCTTTGAGAACTACCCGTGTCTCTCAACAAATCACAAGGCAAGCACGGCTGATGTCATATTTCTTTGGTTTACTTTATCCATCATCCTTATTTTTTACTCTTATTTGAATATCATATCTTCGGCAGCCTTAAATGTTTTATTTCTTAAATACAGAGGTGTATATTGAAGGCCTTCATTCCAGTTATGCGTTCAATGTGGCCAGGAATATTTGGCAATTCTGGGGGTTCTCCTTTTGTGATATCTCAGATGCGTAAGCGTGCGGTTCAAGCTTCACGTTTTATGTTGCAGATGGTACAGATTCCATTATTTGTTAAAGAGACCGAAGCTGCATGTGAAAACTCTAGTACAGAACAGCCACAAGTTATAGATAGTTGCACTGAAGTCCCATTTGAGTGTGGCGAGGAGGGGCTCGCACTACGCATAGCCGTGGAGGTAAACCATCCACTAATTTGAAGTTTGTTAAATATATGCTAACTTGCTCATCTGTTCACCTTAATATGGATTGGTAGTGTAAGATTAGTCTACATAGTTCTGCTTTAATTGCTTATAAGTTCTAGAGGTTTTAATTTTATGCTAGTTTTAAGCTAGTTTTTTAGTGTGCAGCTTCTAATGAAGCTCTTTCGTATGCTGCAAGAAATTGGTTGTGCATGTTATTATATATGGAAAATTGAAAACAGTGCGAAGTGGATGTTGATTTTAATTGTGTGCTCGTGGAAGCTTAGCATGCAACTGCCATTATATTAATTGAAGCTGGTGGATGTCACTTGAACACAATAGCATAAGAAGTTTATACGTTACCTGTTTTTGCGTAGTAAAGAAAAATAAATGGCATAAATGAATTTCATGTCAGATGGCTGATAGAAAATATTGTACGATTCAAAATTTAATTAATGTTTATTAGTTTTTTGTTTTTCTTCTTACTCTCTATTTTGTTAAGGTTGCAAGCTTTCACTCAAAGAAGACAGCTGCTGAGAAGGCATATGTATCGGCATTATGTAGAGTACTTGTCTCGCTTCATTTTCGGTTATCAGAACAAGGGCCAATAAAAATTATGAGGAAACTTTTATGTCGTATGATTGAATGTGTATCTTCAGAGAAGGACCTTGTTAAAGAATTGAAGCGAATGGCGGATCATCTAGTGACAATTGACAGGCAACAAGACCAGGAATTGTTGCAAGATGAAGTTAATCTCATTTTGGGTAATGCTCTTCATGATTCAAAGATTTGTTTAGTGCAACCGAAAGAGTCCAGCAGTATTAGCAAGCAATTTTAATTTTAATCTCAAATAATTTCATTTGCAATCTAATTTGGGCTGTATTAGGCAGTTTTACTGGCTCTACATATCCCTTTTGAAAACCTTTTATACTGCTAACATTTTTCTTCTCCCTCCCTACTTTTTGAAGGGAAACTGGAATTCGACTTCAACCTTGATTTGGATGCTTCTGTTGCAATACCACAAACACCAGCTGTACAGCGAACGAGAGCTACACGAACAAGGAGAAGGGTAAGGATCGAGGAAGATAGTTCTTCTGACGATGAAGAAGATTCATATGTTTCTGTGGTTCCTACCACCATTAATACGGTAAAAGGTCGCTCACAGAGAGCAAGCAAAACTGCAGCCATTAACAAGATGTCGTCTGCCGTTAGATCAGTCAAACCTGATGAAATTGAAGAGGAAGAGGAAGAGGAACAGGAAGAAGAGTCGAACGTGACATCTGAAGATTCTGAAGAATCGGAACAGAGTAGTTAATTATGTAGCTAACATGATATATGTAATGGTCATTGCTTTTTGTAATTTTATTAAACATGTTTGTTGCTGTATTGTTTGATTTAGATTGCAGGTTTTGTACAGGAGTACTCAGTAGTTCATCTTGCATTTGCTTGTGCAGGCATAGGTTATTGGTATTGCAATTAGTTGGAATGTGTTCAGTAATTCAGTAGTTAATTTTTCTTTTTTAAAAGTAATGCAGTAATTACTTTTGACTCCATTGCCCATTTTTATTATTGTATTTCATTTTGTTCTGCATCTTTATTCTTTTACATGACACCTTCCCATAAAAAGGTTTGGCCACTATCCAAACTGAATCAAGATCTTGAATTCTAACATACCCATGTTTTCTAAAATGCTACATCTCATTGTAGCTCTAAAAGCATTCTCTTTTTATTGATAGATCAATGCTACATATAGACATCAAATTGCCAAGTTAAAGATGTGTTTGAGAATTTAGGCCATTCTAATTACTCTGTTTTTAAATGATTTTGTTTTTCTTTTCTTATCTTCATGAAATGTAAGATTTTTTAGTGGGGGGAATTTTCTTCTGATTGATCCAGATTATCTGCACCCTAATTAATTCATGATTCAATATAGTTAAACAAATTGCACTAAAATCAATGGCTCACATGTTAGACTTTTAATAAATCAGATTCAAAATAATCCAACAATACAAATTTGCTTACCAGAGCATATGAACTTATATTCTTAAAATAAGAGTTTGGCTTTAAATTATTAAATAAATATTAAATTATAATTTTGGTTTGCCATAGTTTCCCTTTAGTTCGATTTGAGGTACGATCGGACACTATATATGGACACTTCTTTCTCTTAATCAAGATTTGAACATTGATTTATCACGTTATAAAAACCTATTTCTTCTTCTACACCAAAGATAGTTGATTAAAAAATTATACTATTAATAAAGAGGCATTCATGTATCTTCTTACAATATCAATGATTAATTATTTTAATAAGTCATTTAAAATACATGTCATTGGTAGTTATGTGTGTGGCTAAAAAATAATCAAGCTATATAATACTACAACTACTGCATGTTGTCTGTTAGGCCAAAGCATATACCATGTTTCTGATTGTTGGACTCCTTATTTTTAGTTTAGGTAGAGAAAATGCCATGTTATTGATCAATGTGTCATAAAATAAGAGGGAAAAAGAAGAAGAAAGAAGATTTGCAGTGTAACTGAATCCAAATATGAATCCAAGACAAAAGAAGTAATCTTCTGCTACTATATTGAGAAAATTTATTATTTTCACCTACCACTAAAATAAAAATTAATGCAAGCTCAAAGCTTAATGGACCGAATTTATGCTCTCCCATGCCGTATGACGTGTCTTGCATCCTTCCATGGTCCTATTCCTATATGATAATGTCATGTCATTGTTGGAGTCCCACCTTAATTCTTTTTTAGTGTCTTATTAAAGTTGTTAGTACGTACTCCCTCCGTCCCAAAATATAAGGAAAAGTGAGTCAAAGAAACTTGATGTATTTGGTTAAAGATTTGGACCAAATACATTCACTTTTGTTGATCAACTTTTGCTTATATTTTGGAACGGAGGGAGTACATACCAAGAAAAATTATAAATATTTTTATATTTTAATAAAATTATTTCTCTTCATTTATAAAATGTATTTCATCACACATATTTATATATAAAAACTGTTGTGGAGTGAAATCACGTTTAGAAAAGTAGAGGTTGAACACTTTATAAGAAAGAAGATCAATATACACCTAATGCCTTAAGGTTTTGGGTAAAAATGTGGTGTCCAACTCACTTGTATGGTTAAACCAAATGTGGATAATCCCTCAGCTGCGCTCTCGTAACTCAACAGTGGTATCAGAGTCGATTGTTCGATGAAGGGCTCGACCGACTTCTTGTATCGAAAGTCTTCCTGACAAAGGTGGTCGAGTGACAAGCCCTGTTGAGTGCCACAACAGAAGTGCAAGTGCACAGGTGAAGAAAGCTTCTGCTTGAGAGAGAGCATAGTAATTGAATGACTCACACTTGAGGGGATATTGTTGTGGCAAGTGTGAGTGATGTCCTACATTGCTTAGAAAAGTAGATGTTGAACACTTTATAAGCGAGAGAACCCATAAACCTAATGCCTTAAGATTTTGGGTAAAGTGTGGTGTCCAACTCATTTGTATGGTTTCTCTTAAACCCAATATAAATGATCTTCCAGCTGCCCTGTCTGTCTTGACCCAATAAAAACAAATAATTAGAAGTATTACAAAGAAAAATATATTTAATACTATTTTTAATTTTAATCTTTATAAATTATTGGATCTAATTCCGTAAAAAAAAAAAGTATTGGATCTAATAATTCAAAAATTTAATTGAAGGAGATAAGTATAACATGATCAATAATATTTCGCTCAAAATTTGAACTCAATGTTTTGGAACATTCATCATTAACTCTACGAACAAGACATAACACAAGCACCAACCAATTAGAAAAACAAAATTGGAAAACTCCTCCAACAAATCCTAAGCACCAAGGCTAAAATAAAGCAAAATGATCACACATTATTATCAATTATCAATTTATTTTTACAAGATTGTTTAGTCGGCCAAATAAAATCCTCAAATGACGTTGTCCTTATGGCTTAAATAATGGTCTATATCATGGAGAGCACTTCCCATAAATGATAAAGGATAAATAACTTTGCCATCCCAACTATTTGTGGACACACTATGCACATGATAGCTCAATTTTTTTTCTTTCATTTTCATATTGTATTTTGTGCAACTAAAAAGTGTAAGGTTTAAAAGGAAAAATAAATTGTTCGATATAAAAATGAAAGAAAGTGAAGTCTCTAGTCTTTTAAAAATGGACATTAATCAATTATCATGCAATTATTATTATTAAACTATAAGGGAAAGACATTGACTCTACCTAAGTCTTTCAAATGTTTAGTTAGCCTCTTTACACTATTCGTGGTCCCCGTAGATTTACCTTTCGTTTTCATCTTTAATTAGATGACTCAAATAAAGTAGATAGATAGATGATAAAAATATGAGTTAATTGACCGATCGTTAGTTGGTTTAGTAGTGATTGACGTTGTATTTAGTAGAGAGAATCACAGTTTAATTCCTCGTAACTGCGATTGGAAGAAGACTGAAATAACTTGATGTCAAAACTGAGCCCAAACTAGGTTAAGTGGTCCAGTGGATCGGATACCGTATGAAAATAAAAAAAAAAAGTTCACAATAATATTAGAAAAAAAGAAAAGAGTTCACTATCGTATTAAATTTTGAATTAAAAACAAAAATAAATTTCACCATATCCTCTACTTACTAAGCAATAGTATCACATGCGTGTAAGCAAGAATTCTATGTTATCATCATCGAACAAAATTTCGTATCTTGTACTATATATTAATAACAGTAGAAATGATTTTCCACTTTTTTTGTTGTCAAGAAATGATTTCCATTTCGAAAATTTGATGTTTATGTCATGCCCAAGACTTTTGCTTAATGAGCATCAAAATATAAGTTATGGATTGTTTTTATAATTCGATATGTTAACATGACTTAATTGTAAAGGTATTTCAGTTCATTAAATTGGTTATTTGTTTGAGTCAAAACAAGATTGATTATTTGATGCTAGTTATTTGAGGTGAGACATTAACCAATTAAATCATGTTAGTGAACTGAAAATACCTCAAATAAGTAGAATTGGACTTTTGTATATTGATTATTTGATGCTTGACTTGCTTTTGCATTTGAACTCTATATATAGTTAAGCGTGTTTGGACGATAGTAGTATTAGGACGAACGTCCTCCTAGAAGTTCTTATGTGGCACTTTTTTTTAAAAAAGACAAAACAACTAAAGATTTAGAATGAATGGGGTATTGTGGAGAAGGTGAAAGAATTAAAATAAAATTTTAAAAACATATTGGAGAAGGTCAAATACCAATAGATTAGAGAAATTCATCTGCAAATAAGCAGCATGTGCTGCAACATTGGTGTGAGGCATGCAATCAAAGCATCCACATGGGGTGTGCAGTGTGCTATAACACTTGAAAATTTAACATGTTATTTCTCATAAGACACTTTCTAAGCTACAAGATATATTAGTGATCATTTTACAAAAATACTACTAATTAAATGTAAAGAATTCAAAAGCTAGTCATTTCTCTCTAAATTTTGAATCTCTAGTCTATTAGATTTCCAATTTTTTTTTTCTCCATCTAGTTAATATTCATTGATCTATGTTGTTAAACTTACACATGTGACATGTGTATGTGTGTAGTCGCGGTTGTTCTAAAAGTAAAATATGTGTATGTGTGCGCACACGTGTGTAGTGTATGTGTGACCGGTGGCGGAGTCAAAGAAATTAAAATTATAGAATTTGAGTAAAATTTTATATGTGACATAATATATAAATAATTTAACAAAAAAAATTCAGTTTTGCTCTAAACTAACCCTTAAAAGAATCAGTTTACCCCAAACCAACTCCTAAAGAAACTAATTTTTTTGGTCAAATCCTGGGCAATTGCCCAGGCTTGCCGGACCTTGGCTCCGTCCATGCATGTGACTTATAATGACAGTGTACTAAGTTTATACTTTGTACGGGTAAAATCAGTTAAGGTGACATTTATTTGGACGAATTTTGATTTCTACTTAAATTATTATTAATTTTTGTAATTCTACCCTTGTAATTTAAAGATTCTTTGTTTTTAATCTTTCAGTATACATGCATGGTGAAATTTTACAGAAAAAAAAAAACTCTCCGAAATGGCAGTAGACAAAAATAACCCCTTTATTTTAGTTAATATTTTTTTTAAAAAATTGTTGAGTTAAATATTAAAAAATGCCAAATAATTAAAAAGTACTGATAGGTGTTTCACATCATCTATTTAGTACGGTCAGAATTTACCAAATACCCCGAGAGATTAAAAACAAGAAATTTTCAAATTATAAAGGTGAAATCGCGAAAAAAAAATTATAGGAAAAAAACTAAAACTCACCTCAATGTCTAGAGGCATAAGTGCTACTAACCCATAACATTATTTTAATAGTTACGGATAATAAGTCATTCTTCATTTCAGTGCACTAAATACATCAATTTTTGTTTATAATTAAAAATATATGGAGTAATGTTTTCAACAACTACTAAAGTTTTTGGAATGAAGAGTAACTACCACCACTAAAATTGTACTATTAGTTGATAATGGCGCTGTCTGACTTTTATATTGATGGCATTGGCATGTTCCATTGCATCACGAAATCTAGAAGAATTAGAAGGAAAAAGCTTAGGCAATATGATCCCAATAGGAAAAAGAACAGAATCTTCCAATTTGAAGAAAATCTCCAATTAACAGGACAATAAATTCGTTTTCTCTGTTTTTAATTTCCTATTCATCTTCAACTCATATTCATTTGCCATTAATAAAAATGGCATCCACGTAATTGTAGTGGAATGCACTAACAAACATTTTGAACTAGCAAGTGGCTACTCTACACACACCCTTTGTTGTTTTCATTTAGAATTTAAGATGAAATAGAAAGATTAAGAATGTGGAATCCACCTAAAATATTTTCCATTCTTTTTACAGATTTATCAATGTAAGATCTACCACCATATTTTAGTGTTACGGTGATCGTTTTAAATTGTAGTTGCAGTAGTTATGGTTGTGGTTATTGCAGTTGCCACGAAATTTATTATTGTTGTCTCGAGGTAATTAAAAATCATTTCACATCTCGAGACAACAATAATAATTTTTGATGGTGTACCACTTAGTTGATAATACCTCCAAATGGATTTTTGATAATACTTCCAATTTGTAAATATTGATTTCGAGGTATTTGAAATACAATATTGAGATGCAGTAAAAAAAAAAAATTTAAAGTATTTTGAGATTTGAGGTTCTAAAATTTTAATTTTTGTTGAGAAGATTTCAACAAACATGCTAAAAATCGTTCGATTCGATGCTATAATCCTACCACAATTGCGGTGTGATGCAATTAAAAAGGCTAAACTACCAAATTATTAATATTGTATACAAACTGTAATTTGAAACCATTGTTCCAATTAGAGCTGTCGAAACGCGCGGCCCGATCCATTTCGGGTCGTTTCGGTCGGGTTTCGGGCTTTATCGGGCCGGGCTAAAAGTCTGGATAAAAACGAGCTATAAACATTAGTGCCCGAGCCCAGTCTCGTACAAGTTGTCGGGATTTCGGGCCGGCCTGAATTTATTTATTTATTTATTTTTACTTTTAGTGTTTAAACTTAACATTATAAATAACTAAAAAAATACTATGTTGTGTTGTGCATACCAAAATTGGACATTCAAATTAACTACCACGCTATGTTAATCATTACTCTTATATTATACATATACTATATAGGATCAAAAATTCCCGCGCGCCCTATTTTTACTCATTTGCTACATACAAGTTTCCCGCGTCTTATTTTTTACTCATCCGCTACCTACGAGTTTGTCGCACCCCCTATTTTTACTCACCCGCTACTTATGAGTTTCTCGTGCGCCCTATTTTTTGTCATCCGCTACCTAAGAATTTTCTGCGCGCCATATTTTTACTCATCCGCTACCTAAGAGTTTCTCGCGCGCCCTATTTTTACTCATCCGCTACTTACGAGTTTCTCGCGGCCCTATTTTTACTCATCCGCTACCTACGAGTTTCTCGTGCACCCTATTTTTACTCACCCGCTACTTATGAGTTTCTCGTGTGCCTTATTTTTACTCATCCGCTACCTACGAGTTTCTTGCGCGCCCTATTTTTACTCATCCGCTACTTAAGTAATAAAAATGAAAAGTTTGAGGAAAAAAACACTCGTAGAGTGGCAAAAGAACTTATAATACAAACTAAGTTCAAATGATCCAAAACAAGTTACTTATAATATTATAATATTTATTTTGAAATTTTTTTTATTAAAATTATTAAAATTTATTCGGACTTGCGGGCTGCTTGCGGCCCATTCGGACTAACCTATATTTTAAACGAGCTTTATCGGTCCGGGCTAAAAATCCCGGAAATAATTCGGGCTAGGATTTTCAAGGCCTAAACTTAGAAAAAAATCGAGCTTGACGGACCGGCTCATTCGAGATAGTCCATTTTGACAGCTCTAGTTCCAAAGAATTTAACCAAGTTTAACAAGTGTTTATCAAATGGAGTAAGTGTTAAATTTAGTACAAATTACAATAAATAACAAGACAAAGGAAGCTTGATTTCTATGTAAAAAACAAGAGTAGGATCTTGAGAAAAAAGGAGAAGCTTGATTATATATCCATTTAGATTTTTTTTGACAAGCCAAAATGAGATATATTAACAAACAAGTCTCCTTAGCACAAGATGTGCCAAAATAGACTACCAAAGTTTACAAATAGTCACAGAAAGAAAATAAACAATCATACAAGGCCCAAACATAATAAAGGACTAGACGGTAGTTTGTGACTAAAGTAACACTCGTCGTCTTCAACCACCTATAGGAAAAAAGCTTGATCTTGTCCAACAACTGATAAATAGTACTGACTGAGCCTCTGAATAACCTGTGATTTCTTTCTGTCCACACAACCCATACGCTAGCAAGCCAATGAGTTGTAAAAAAGACTGACGTGCTCTAGATCCACCAGCTGAGAGAGTAAACTGAACAAAATGATCCCGGATAGAAGTAGACACCACTGAAGAAATACCAATCCAAGTCCGAACTAGATCCCAGAGAGAACCAAAAGTGCTGCAAGAGATGAATAAGTGATGAGCCGACTCTACCATCCCGCAACCAGATACACACAAATCAGCTGCAAGGGTTTAGATTTAACTGTTAAATACAAAGGTTTCAAATTTTTGTTCAATAAAAAACTTGTGCTGAAAATTAGTGTGATATATAGGAAGATAAATAATTTAAAGACTGACCTTAGGTTAAGTAACACCTAATCATTTACTTACAATTTTGTACAATGATTTCACTCTTTCATTTATCTACAATTTTTCTATAGGATTAAATATGTTTTTTTTGTCAAGTAGCCTAACGGCTAGAAATTTTACTCTTAAAGTGGATAAGTGGGATGATCGGGTTTCGAACCCCGGTCCCCTGCATATATAATGCAATGTCCAACCAATTGAGCCAAGCTCACGGGACGGATTAAATATGTTTTTATCCTCTAAATATATCAAATTTTGTTATTATAGTTCCTCTAAAATTTTCCTTCAAACTTTAGTCTTCTAAATTTTCTGTTTTCAATTTTAGTCTTTTTTTCATTAAAAGTTAACGTATCATGTTCCAAATAAATTTTTTTGAAAACATATTATTATTAAAATCTTAAAATATCATTAGTTTGATAATTTAACTATTTAATCTTTGATTTTTGTTAATTTATCGATAAATTTAAATTAAAGATTAAATTATTAAACTAATTATTAAACGGTTGAATAATCAAACTAATGATATTTTAAAGTCTTAATAATGATATGTCATCAAAATAATTTATTTTGAACATGTTACATAAACTTTTGTAAAAAGAAAAGACTAAAATTAAAAATTGAAAATTTATAGGCTTCAAAGTTTGAAGAAAAATTTAAAAGGGACTAAAAATAAAATTTGATATATTTAAAGTAACTAAAAATATATTTAATCATTTTATTTATATGTACTTAACTGAATTTTAGACCAAAACGGATAACTGGAAATTTATTTTGTGATCTAATTTTAGATCACATGCATCAATTTTTCAACTATCATTTTTGTTTATATTAAATTTTAGAGATGTATAAAATAACATAAAATAACACTCAATTGTGTAAGCTAGTATATAATGTTCTTGATCACATGGACAATATCATAGATCCTATGTTAGATTATAGGAAGCAAAACTAATGGCCACTACATATCCACTAAATAATTGTGTGGGTATGTATATTCATGAGCATGAGGAAACTATAGTAAATAAAACAGAAACTTAACAAAAATGCACATTTTGTAGACGATTATGATTTCTTATAGTATATCTACGAATGTAAATTATTAAGTAGGAGATTAGAAACACTATATGACACTAATAATCTTATCGAGTAAAATCAATGTGGATCATACACACTTTAAAAATGAGTCACACATAAAATGGTGTGATCCACATGCATTTCACCTCGGGTGGGATAAGTGCTCAACTAGTTAAACTAATTGAATTAAGGGTTAAATGAATTGAAGATCCAAGGGTTCTAACAAGGTGTAAAAAAACTAACATAATAATTAACATAAAACTAACAAATTTTTCTTTGTAAATATATGCAATTAAATTAATCACAACAGAAAATCTTATTCGTGCATGTGACGCAGCACTATTCGCGCATTGACCATATCCCGCATGCAACATTAATGAAGGTTAATTTGGAACAATATAAAAATTCTGGGAATCATAATATTATAATGGATAGATTAAGTATGTGTTTCTATCACAATAAAACTAACAAATTTTAATTTTGGTCCCTAATCAGTAACATTTGCATGCTAATGCATGACATCACTGCATAGTGTTATCGAAGATATGTGGTACTTAGTCTAGGTTACGTGACATCACTGCATAGTTTTTTTATGCATGAATAGAACTTGAATCCCGGCCCTCCAACTTCTTAACCATTCGTTCACTTAGTTTAACCAGTTGAGCTACTCATCTCTCATCCCCTAGGTTACGTGATAGTAGTAGTGACAAGAAATAATAGTTTAAAGGGTATTGCTAACATGTGCCCATAAACCAAAAGTAGAAATATTTTCTTAAATTTTGTGTAATTAATTTGTGATCAAGTTTAAAAAGTAAAGTAAATTATTAGTTATGATAAAATATTTCCTTTTTTGAATCACTAACATGTGCCTTTAGGGCACATTTTAGCTTTTCCCTAGTTTAAATTATATAGGATTAAAAATTAAACTCTTTTTTTTTACGGGATTAAAAATTAAACTCTATTTTTGTCTATACGTATATATATCTTTGTGTGAATTTTTTTAAACATAAAAAATTATGCTATACTCCTTCCGTCTCAATATATTAGTAAAAATTGATCAATAAAAATTTATATGTATTTAATATAAAATTTAGACCAAATACAATAATTTTTGTGATTTATTTTTACTTATATTTTGGAACGCATATAAAACATGATGATAAATTTATGTGATAAGTTAAAATAATGTTAACCATTATCTCAAGTTACTACCACTACTACTTATATTAACGCCGAATTCCTTAATTTCGGTGGGAGACTTAGGATTAATGTCAATTATCAACATATCAAATGTGAAATTCAACTACTTATTTTTCTTGTATAACTTGTAAGCACTTCGAGAACATTAAATAAATTGGATGGACACGACATGAAAAACCACATAAAATAACTTAACTTATAAATTTCAAATATAACGGACGTGAGGGGTAACGCCTCCTTTTTTAGTTCAAATATATCTTTTTAATTAATTATTTCAATTTTTTTATATTAATTATACCTTGAGTTCTTATCATTTTACAAGTCTCTTTGCAATTTTATACCTATAAAGTGTGTGTTTGATTCGTAAAAGAGTAAATACTGAACAAAATAGTACAAGACAGAATAAAATTACACCGGGGAAAGATAGAGAGACTATTTTTTATATTCGAAAACAAAATAGATATTTTGGTATTTTTTATTGTTGTACTATGGATAAAAAGCTGTCAAATTTGTCATGTGATTAAGTGAGAGATAAAAATTCTTGTTTTTGTATGTCCTTTACTACCTATTTTGGTTAGCCTTATAACCAGTTTTTAAATCAAACAGGATACATCAAAAGTTGTACAATCCCTTATTTTTTAGCAAATCAAACGCACTCATATTCATTTGTTGTTAAATATATGACACTTGTAAATTTTTTTTCTTTGTGCTTATCATCGAACAAGAATTCATGAACGCATTAATTAAGTGACCGTTAATTCTATAGTCTCTAACCTCGAGTTCAATGTTACTATCCATAGTGCTGGTTAGATTAATTATCCTAGGTCGAGATATAAAAGCTTTGTTACAATACAGATAATTCTTAAGAACAATATCATAAATACGTCTACCTATGAATATAGCATGAAAAACAGAAGATAATTACAGATAATAAATTTAATTGCAAGTAATATAATCTTTTTCGAAGCAATTACATGTTTCAAATATTTCTAGGGGAGTTCAACTACTCAACCTAATCTAAGGTAATTAATTACTTATAAGCATAATTAACATAACAAATGAGTTAGAAAATTACACATACAAAGTAACCTCGTTAGAACGCTAAGAAAACTACTCCCAGTGGTGGGAGAGGTCTTCCTTGAGTGATTCTTGCTCTCTCACCTGTAGTGTTTCTCCTTCTGAGTGTTGTGTGCATTATGGTTGTCTTGATCCCTGTTTATAGAGTTTCTTGGGCTTCAGGTCGCGCGCCATCGTGCCACGATCGTGCCCATGATGGGGCGATGCTTCACAAATTTCCCATCGTTTGACGATATGTGCCATCGTGGCAAGCCGTATAGATTTGTTCAATTTTAATCTTCTCATTGTGGCACGATGTACCTCATGTGACATGATGTCTTCAGAGCAAATTTTCTTCAATATTTGCTCATTTTCGTATTATTTCTTCTACTCTTCTTTCTTCTTCAAGTAACTTACTTCTTTGGATATTTTATTTTGCATGCTTTGACTCTCTAAAAACAAACCTAAAAACTATTTTAAAACATCATATAAATTTATGTCATCAGTGTTTTTACAAGTTCCTACCGTTTTAAACAGCTTATCCGAAAACCAATTCAACCTAATCCCACCATAACTTGGAATCCTCTCCATTTTTTTTTATCGTAATTTCACATTATCCCTAATAGACAATCCCAAAATACTAGTGTCTTACGTTAGACTAACATTTTTCACCCAAAATGAGCGTATCTTCCGCAAAATGCAAATAAAATA
The DNA here is from genome assembly GCF_020283565.1 of Trifolium pratense. Lineage (NCBI taxonomy): Eukaryota > Viridiplantae > Streptophyta > Magnoliopsida > Fabales > Fabaceae > Trifolium > Trifolium pratense. The sequence goes on along the minus strand of NC_060061.1, from coordinate 2,174,955 downwards.
AAAAATTCAAATCTGAACCATCAATACATACCCACAAAATATTTTAACAGAAAACTACATTTTCTTTTTTGTAAAAATAATTTCCAAACATAAAAATGAGTACAAGTTTGACAAAGACAACATATCAACATCTTTATTAATACTCCGCGACTTTGCTTGTTTCCTTCCTAGTAATCTATAGTACCAAGGTTCTTGACATTTTTGAGTTAGCTAGTAATGTAGCTTTAGTAGTATTTTGATTTAGTCAATTTCATATTTATTGAAAAGACTCGATAAATCTATGAATTGTGGAGCTATTCACCGTCCAAACCATTCATGCATGGTTGTGCTTAACGCAAAAAAATCAAATGTCCTTTAATTGTTGACTTCACTTTGTCACCGTTTTATGGTTTCTACGGTTAAATTTCTAATAACGTCTAGAAAAACATGTTATTATTCATGATGATTGCAAAATGATGTTTCATGCTTTCGGCATAATTTTTGTTCGCATGTTGTTGGAAGATAACTTTTTCGATCATGGTTTTATTAATTTTTTTTAAATAATTGATATATTTGATCTTTAATATGGATCACATATATTAATATTAAATGAACTTAAAAAGTATCGTAAAAAATTGTTTATAATAATAGCCGAGAGAATAATGATCTAATTAAGAGAGCTGCTGCTAGCATGTTGTTTCAAAAACATAGATTTTTTTTTATAATGAAGGTGAAGATTGAACTTATAACCTATATATAGTGCCTTAAAAAAGATAGATTTAAATTGATCCGTTAATTTTTTTTTGAAATTACACTTAAAATAGTTTTAAACTTTCTAAATAAAAATCTAAAAATGAATTAAAAAATACTAACCATCGTTTTGTGGCTCTTAAAATCACTTAATTTTTTTTATGAATTCTTTCAATATTTTGTTCAAAAAAGTACTTTACAAATTTACATATAAGTAGTTTTTTTTAACAGCAAATTATTTTTTTTTTGACAAATTTAACAGCAAATTATTAATATATTAAAAAAGTAGGCAATCAAAGTCGGAGAAATTTACGTATAAGTAGTATTTAATTAAGATGTTAAATGATTTTTTTAATCAATATATGCCTTTGATCAGCCTATTTAATTACTCATTCATCTCATCTTATTCAACTGCTAGTATCTAGTTATTGGTTACCCTCATCTAGACCATTTCTATTTAAAAACCAGGCAAGTGTACATGTCAAACATGCTAACAGGATGAGACGTAAAAATTGAATTATTATGCACTAATAGGTAAATGTCATATCATCTATCTAAAACTACTCCCTCCTACTTTTTTTTATCTTTCCTCTTTTTCTATCAAGTAGTCTAGTAGCTATAAATTTTACTCTTAGGTCCGTTTAATATGCAAAATATAAATATTGGACAGAACAATACATAATAGTACAAGACAGAACAACACATAACAAACGTTTAAGGTATTGAACAAACTTTGTGTTGTACGATGTTTGGTGGACAAAAGGTTATTTTGGTATTTTAGACAACTTGTGCTGTGGACAAAAAGTTGTCACGTGGTTCTGTGGAGGACAAGAATTTCAGTTTTTGTCCTGTCCCTTGACCCCCAGTTTGTCCAGTACCAGAAACAGTTTTAAAATCAAACACAGTACAACAGAAGTTGTCCTGTTCAGTCTCTTATTTTTAGCAAATCAAACACACCCTTAAGGTGGATAAGTGAGGTGACTGAAGTTCGAATCCCGACCTCCTGCATGCATATATAATGCAATGTTTTGTCAATTGAGCTAAGCTCACAAGACACTCCCTCATATTTTATTATGTATGAAAGAAATAAAGAGAAAAAGTAAAATATTAAGTGATTAATGAGGTTTTCTAGAACTAATTGTTTGCCAAAATCCGAGTTCGACTCTTGAATAGAATAATTCTTAACTGTAAAAAAAAATTGAAAAGACATAATTGTAAGCAAAAATTTAAATAAATAATAAAATTGAAAGAAAAAAGTTACACCGAAATTGATACAATCATTTATTGAAAATTTCAAGACATTAATCATTTACACTACAACATTTTTTTTTGAACCAAACAAACTTAATTCATATCATTAACTAATAAATGTTCAATACATAAGGGAATAATCATAAATCTATGAAAACTAGCCTAATGTGTAACCAAACAATATCTTCCTTTTGACCTCCTATACTTGATCCAAACACAAGGATCCCACTTTTGCTCCTTCACTAAAACCAGAGAGCCCTGATACTATTTGTTGTGAAATAAATGATTTAAGACCATAAAAGATAGAGACACAAGAGAAGTAACATGTGATGGCCCAATGTTGCAGTGTTTTGAGAGGGAGATATCACATCTACACTCAAAATCTTAAGGTATTTGATATATAAATCATATTTCTTATATGTCCATTATTTTTTGCATTCCTAAACTATGTGAAACCGACTTTGGCTAATATGAAACAGTGATGAAAGTCTTTCACGGTGCACAAGTGAATGATAACATTATAACGAACATGAATTTTACAAAATTCACCGTTGGATTTAAAGTTTATATCGTATAGATTATCCATAAAAATTTTGAAAAAAATTGAAAATCATTTGATATGTCATTGAGACCTGATGACAAATCGTCACACTCTCTAATCCATGCCTATTTTAGCAACATTAGATACATTTTAGTAGGTTTTTAGCAATAAATATGAGAGAAATCTAACCATTAGCTTGATTACTTGTTTTGCAAGAAAACAGGAAAAACTGCAGGAAATGAATGCTTTTCACTACGCTGGGGGCGTAGCCCATCACGCGCCGCGTGATGGAGCTCACAGGGAGCCAAGATTTTCACTTTGATCACGCGCGGCGTGATACCTGACCACGCGCGGCGTGAACCTTTGTTCAGGAACTGGATTGCTCTCTGACTTGCCCACGCGCGGCGTAGCTTTGGACCACGCGCGGCGTAGTTGATGGAACTGCAACCACGCGCGGCGTGGTAGATCTGGCGCGCGGCGTGGTTGCCTTCTGTATATATATTTTCTGCATAATTCTGTTTTCGTGTTGGAAAAATTCTGCATTATTCATCCATTCTCTGATTTTGGAAGCATCAAGATCCAGATCAAGGACTTCAAAGGATAGCTCCGAGCACCTCAATAGCATGGATCATCGAGCCATGAAGTTGAAGCGAGGACGCGAAGCAAGCAACATGAGGAGCTGAGCTTTTCTTGGAGGTAGGATCTAGGATAGCCTAGAATGTAGGGAGATCCTGTGTAATCTGCTATATGTGTAAGAATCTACTCGTTTCATAGTGATTGATTTAATGCAATTCAATGTTTAATGCTTTACAATCCTTCATTAGTGTTGTAATGATTTCGAGTTAAGTCACGTGCGAGAGTATTGATTTAATGTCTGAACTGAATTGCATTGAGCGCTCGAGTGTCTCCGGTCGAGAGATTGAGGCATAGAGTGTAGCGAACGATTGACGCGCGTTAATATCATTCGTTGTAGGTAGCTTCCGCCCGAGAGATCGGGGGAGTATCGACAACGAATAGAGTGGATTTTGACAAGAGATTGCGATTCACTAATTTGTCGATCTAGTTGTTAACACTTGAGTAGATTCCTATGATATAGTAGATTGTATGTGGTTTAGCTATAGACTAGGCGATTCCGATGATTCTACCTCGCTTTTCCATTATATCAAAGCACGTTTTTCTAGCAATTCATTACTCAACATACCCCCAATTTATGTGTATTTTCTGTATAATGTCTATGAACACCATTCGATTAGTTTGATCACACAATCCCTGTGGATCGATATTTTTATTACTACGTGATTTTCGTGCACTTGCGAAATTTATCATCAAGTTTTTGGCGCCGTTGCCGGGGATTGTGATTGATTCGACAAGGCGATAGTGTTCATATTTTCTGTGTTTTCTTTATTTTTCTGCTTTATATTTTTTTTCCCCCGGAGCGTTCTACTTGTGTGTTTCATTGTGCATGCGGAGAACAGGTCCAATTAAGCTGGATTTCGATTCTGAAATTGAGACAGCAGCACGAGCAAATCGTAAAACGGAAGGAAGATATGTTTGAATCATACAATCAAGAGGCACTCTTAACTAGTTGCAAGTTCAATAATGTCTTTCTACAAATTATTACCAAACAACTAGAAGCTCAATGTATGGTGCAAGCAACCTCTCAAAATAATCCTCATTTCAACACCTTGAATCTTGGAGTGAAGAATCACATGAATTGTTCTTATGGAGCTAATCTGAATCAAGCATTTCCTCAAGATCAACATTATGAAGATCACCTTGAATCTTTTGAAGATACTCTTATCTTAGCCATGAAGATGACTCAAGGCAATTTTGAGGTGATGAAGGCAAACCAAGAAGTGTCAAGCGAACGTCATGAAGCCTCCATCAAAAATCTCGAAAATCAAATTGGTCAACTAGCAAGGCAAGTCTCTTCTCTACAAACTCAAAGTGGTTTTTATGGAAACACCACGGATCTTCGTAATGAAAGTTGTAATTCCATTAATTTGAGGAGTAGAGAAGTTTCATCACAAGAAGTAGTGGAGAATCCTAAGAAGGATGAGAGTAAAAATGGTGTAGTTGAAAAGATGAGGGATGGTGTAGTTGAAGATAGAAAAGAAAATAAGGAAGAAGAAAAAAATAAGGAAGAAAAAGCTTATGAGGGTGAAGTTGAAAAGAGAGTGGAGAGTGAGTCTAGTGCCAAGAAAGGCAAGAAACCTCTTGTGAAGGGCCCCAAGTTTCAAGTTCCTTCACCATATGCTAGAATGCCTTATCCTAGGATGAAGAAGGTCAATAACCAAGACCTTGAATTTTGTGGAGTGGTATCCGAATGTTTCAAAGTGGAAGTGCTAGAGGAAGTGGTAAAAGATGAGAAAGAAGAAGAGTGGGATCATGAGATTGAAATTTTTCTTCAAAACTTGGATAACCCCCTAGAAGAGGAGAAAGATCCAAAGGCAATAAAAAAGCCACCGGAATTGAAAGAACTTCCTCCTAAATGGAAGTATGTGTTTTTGGGTGGCGACTCTAGGAAACCCGTGATCATAAGTGATTTGCTCACTCCACTAGAAGAGAATGACTTGTTAAAAGAAGCGGAGAAAGTGAATGACGACCTAGGATGGGACTTGGATGGTGTGGTTCCTATCTATTGTTTGCACAAGATGGCCAAAGAAGAAGAGCCCGATCCGGTTGTCAATCCTCAAAAGTCTTCCACTTCAACATTTAAAGCTTCGGTGAAGAAAGGTTCTAAGAAATCTCTATCACGGTCTAGTAAGAAGGAAAGAACCAATTTGCAGACCAAAGGGGAAGATCTCAAGAGTGATTCGGGTAGCGTGAAATCATTACTATTTGATATTAATATTGCTCCTTTGGATGAAGAGAACAAGAGGAGCCGGGTTGAATCAAAGTTGAAGTATCCTCCCTAACTTGTGATGATGAAGCGTCAAGCTAATGACGAGAAAGAAGCGCTTCATGGGAGGCAACCCATGAGTTTACGGTCCTTTCTTCCCTTTCACTCTTATGCTACTGTATGAATAATTGCTTAATGTTGCTTGGATTTGGCTGGATTGTACTATTTTAACTCTGAACTTGAATCTTGTCTTGTTTGATTGTGGAATGATTTTTACTTTTAGAATTTGTTTCAATATGTTGGCATGTTCCTTCTAGTTACTTGAGTATCAATTGCTTGATTGTCTCCGCGTGTGATATGTGAAACCTGCAGTGCAATAGCTTGTTGCACTCATGTGATCAAGAGGCAAAGGAAGGGAACGCACACTTTTTGACCGGTTCTTTGATTCGACCCAACCGAGAGGTATTGAGCCAAACACTCATTTTTTTTCTTCTATGTGTGATATCCACTCATGTATTGTCTCTCGATTTTGCTTGTCGTCTTTGTATTTGATTGGTACTTTTGTAGCACACACGAGGCATGTTCCTTGGTACCTTTGAGCCTTTCTATCCACCCTTACATATAATTATCCTTTGCTTAACCAATTTGAGCTGAAAAAGAATATGTTATTTTTGCAAAACCTTAAGAAAATTTTGATGAAAAAAGGAATGACTTTCTTGGAGGTTAGGCACCTAATTAGTGGTTGATGCGCATTGCTCACTACTAAGTTTGGGGTTGCTTTTTGGAATTAGCAACAAATAAAGTTTGGGGTGAGGGTACTAGAGAACTTATGAAAGTTTTGATTTGAAAAATTGAAAAAAATTTTCAACAATTGCAAGGCAAAAAAAGAGATGAATGTGAAAAGAAAAAAAAAATATATAGAAAAGAAGTGATAGCCTTGAATTCAAAAGAATTGCAAAACTTTGGTTGATGATTGAAAAAAAAGTTCTCTAGTCCACTATAGTTCAAAGGAAAAAGGGGGTTTGGTTTATGAAATATTTTTGACCTTAGGGGGATCTAACTCCAAGTTTTTCTACTACTTATCCAAAAATGTCACCATCCACCCTAGCCAAGCCACGTTATAACCCTAAAAGTCCTCTAATGTGTGTGCACAAAGTGAACCGAATGAATTCTTAGATTACTTGCAAAATTATTGTTGACTTGCATTGATGTGTTGATTTGAGTGAATTACCAAAAACTGAAGAGTGCATGTGAGTAGTGTGATGAAATCATAGAGCTTTGGTCGAAAAGTGTGAACTCCTTGAAAATGTCTTGCGGGAACGATTGTGCAACTGAGCATTGTTTGCAGGTGAATCATTGATCATCAGGTGAGTCTCACGTATGTATGATTCGAGTGAATTTAAGGAAAATGCCAAGGTCTTGACACAAAAGCTTGAGGTAAAAGTTGTTTCCTTGAGGACAAGGAAAGGTTTAAGTTTGGGGTTGTGATGACAAATCGTCACACTCTCTAATCCATGCCTATTTTAGCAACATTAGATACATTTTAGTAGGTTTTTAGCAATAAATATGAGAGAAATCTAACCATTAGCTTGATTACTTGTTTTGCAAGAAAACAGGAAAAACTGCAGGAAATGAATGCTTTTCACTACGCTGGGGGCGTAGCCCATCACGCGCCGCGTGATGGAGCTCACAGGGAGCCAAGATTTTCACTTTGATCACGCGCGGCGTGATACCTGACCACGCGCGGCGTGAACCTTTGTTCAGGAACTGGATTGCTCTCTGACTTGCCCACGCGCGGCGTAGCTTTGGACCACGCGCGGCGTAGTTGATGGAACTGCAACCACGCGCGGCGTGGTAGATCTGGCGCGCGGCGTGGTTGCCTTCTGTATATATATTTTCTGCATAATTCTGTTTTCGTGTTGGAAAAATTCTGCATTATTCATCCATTCTCTGATTTTGGAAGCATCAAGATCCAGATCAAGGACTTCAAAGGATAGCTCCGAGCACCTCAATAGCATGGATCATCGAGCCATGAAGTTGAAGCGAGGACGCGAAGCAAGCAACATGAGGAGCTGAGCTTTTCTTGGAGGTAGGATCTAGGATAGCCTAGAATGTAGGGAGATCCTGTGTAATCTGCTATATGTGTAAGAATCTACTCGTTTCATAGTGATTGATTTAATGCAATTCAATGTTTAATGCTTTACAATCCTTCATTAGTGTTGTAATGATTTCGAGTTAAGTCACGTGCGAGAGTATTGATTTAATGTCTGAACTGAATTGCATTGAGCGCTCGAGTGTCTCCGGTCGAGAGATTGAGGCATAGAGTGTAGCGAACGATTGACGCGCGTTAATATCATTCGTTGTAGGTAGCTTCCGCCCGAGAGATCGGGGGAGTATCGACAACGAATAGAGTGGATTTTGACAAGAGATTGCGATTCACTAATTTGTCGATCTAGTTGTTAACACTTGAGTAGATTCCTATGATATAGTAGATTGTATGTGGTTTAGCTATAGACTAGGCGATTCCGATGATTCTACCTCGCTTTTCCATTATATCAAAGCACGTTTTTCTAGCAATTCATTACTCAACATACCCCCAATTTATGTGTATTTTCTGTATAATGTCTATGAACACCATTCGATTAGTTTGATCACACAATCCCTGTGGATCGATATTTTTATTACTACGTGATTTTCGTGCACTTGCGAAATTTATCATCAAGACCCATCAAAATTAACGGTAGTCAATAAAAATCTATAAACCGTTAATCTTGACGGGTCTCAATAATATATCAAATATTTTTCATTTTTTTTCAAATTTTTTATGGAGGGTCTATATGATATAAGCTTTCAATCTAACGGTGAATTTTGTAAAATTCGTATTTGTTATAATGTTATCATTCACTTGTGCACCGTGAAAGACTTTCTCCACTTGTGCATGTTAGACGTCGCCTGTGAAACTAATCACTCACACTTAAAAAGGAAAATTAATGGGTGTCGCCAGACTCCCATGAGTTTGAAACCGGATATACATTTAGGTTCCTTACAAAAAACACGGAGGACAAATTAGTCTTCAGCAAAAAAAAAAAGACACTATTTAGTCTATTACAAAAATGAATTAGGGCAATTTAGTTTTTCTTTCAATTTTCTTTTCCAAATTGTTTTTTTCTTCCATTTTTGAACCCATAACATCGGGAAACACTTATTGATTGAATTTCTTGGTCACGGGAAGAGATTCGGGAAAATTGGTAGAATTTAGGAAAAACTCTTGCAACTCTTGTATTGAATCTTTGTAATCAATTTTATTCTATTGATAGTGGAACGTAGAGCTCCCTCCCCAGATTAGGTCATTATTGGACCGAACTGGGTAAACAATTATTCGTGTCTTTTATCGCTTTTGGTAGTTTAGCTTTTGTTGATTTATTGCTAATTCATTCATTTAGTTTTTTGGTTGCTTAATCGTTTGCTCCACACACTTGAGTTTTATATTGGTGTGGTTTTCGGTTCGAATTCACAACAATTGGCGCCCACCGTGGGGCAAGGGATTGAACGATTTAAGTACCAATGGGTTCTAAATTGGAAATTGAGAAGTTCACTGATAGAAATTTAGAAAGTATACTAAATATCGTCAAGTATAATAAAATCGTTCTCTCCTCAGGAATTGTTGTAATTCAAAAACAAATTGAAAATATACTTAATAAAATTGACATAATTATAAGGGGGGGGGGGGGTGTTATCATAAACTTAGAAATAACTTGGGATTCAAATTAATAAAAGAAAAATGATTGATCATTTTTGGTTCATCTATTAACAACTTATCTCGGTAATTTCATGTATGTTAACAAATAACTCAATTTAGTTTCATGATTGGATTAAAACACAATTGATTATGCCCAATGTCTTGGGTAACATAATCCTCTCCCTTGATCATTAATCTCTAATTTCTTAGGATGATCGATGATCAAGTTAGGAATATAAACTTTAATCCTTGAAATCTGAATTAACAATCCAAAATGTCTTAAGTGAAAGTCAATTGATCAATTATTCCTAGATCGATGATTCATTCCTATTTTCATAGTAAAACAAATAATTGAAATCATCACATAATTGATCAGATCATGTAAAGCATTGCACACAAAGAATAATTGATAGAAACTAACTTCGTAATTCATTAACATATCAAATGAGAATCACATGGTTCAAGATAAATTGAAATTAGAATCCCCTAAGGACCAATCATAGGAATTTAGCAAGACATAGTAAATTCAGAAATTACATCAAATAGAATGAAAGAAAGCATGATTACAAGAAAAATCTTGATGTGTTTCCACACTTGAATCCTTGCTTGAAAGCCTTGAAGAACGCCTAAAACTTGCCTTCAAAAACTGTCTTTGATCTATAATTTCGTAACCCTCAAAATGAGAAACTGATTCTAATTTAAATGTGAGATTCCCGCACCTACGCCCGGCTCAGTTAGCAGTAGCTCACCATTTTTTCTCTTCATTTCCTGCGCCAGGCTCAGCTTTCCTGAGCTAGGCTCAGTTGACAGCAATAACATCAATTCCCTTCTTTTCTTGTGATCCAGGCAATCTCATATTTCAATGCAATTTTTTCTTTATTGTGTTGAAAACATGATAAAAATACACTAATTTGCTTTGAATTTGCTTAGAATATGTAGAAATGACATGAAGTCCCCATTCACCGGGAGTAACGACTTTGGGTTGTGGAAGGTGAAGGTGAAGACAATATTGACTCAACAAAAGTGTGTTGAAGCGTTGAAGGGAATAGCGAATATGCCGAATACTTACTCAGACGCAGAGAAGACCGCGATGAATGATAAGGCATTGAGTGTCATTATCTTGTGCCTCGCGGATAATGTGTTGAGGGAAGTAGCTAAGGAAATGACTGTTGCGGCTATATGGACCAAGCTTGATGCGTTGTACATGACGAGTCTTTGGCACATAAGCAGTGTTTGAAGGAACGGTTGTTTTTCTTTCGTATGGTGGAGGACAAGTCTGTGGTGGAGCAACTTGCGGAGTTTAACAACATTATTGACGACTTGGGTAAGGAACCAAAATAGAATTTAATCTTAATTTAATTTAAGTAAGCTGACCGAGCCGGTTGAGATCTAAGAAATTTTGTGGTGCTGCTGTATTCATTTGACAAACAATTCTATTAGAGCCATACATAAAGGGAACTTTTTTCCAAAAGTGATCAACATTTTTTCTAGACAAACTAAAATATCCTCAACAACACGTAATTGCAGAGATTAATCCTTTAAAATAATGAGATCTATTTAAAGAGTTGACATCTCTCAATAAATATTTTTCATGTGCACTGATCAATAATCGAACTCGAGACCAAATAGTTAAAATATCCATATATTTATCAATAGTGCCAAGGATCAACATTTCACCATAAAGAAAGTTTATTAACATTTGGGTATGTGGAAAACATAATTCGTTACATAAGTTAATTTTGATTAAATTGCTTGATAACTGCCCTTCATGACTACTACTTATCACACTTTGTTTCATTCCCATCCATTGTTTTATAGGTACTCATTTTGCAAAACAACATACTTTCTGTGGGCTTGTTGTAACAATGCCAAAAACGGTTCACCTTGTATTACATGAAACATCACGTTTTTTATGTTCTTTGAAATTTCAATTGAAAGCAGCACTTTTGTAGCTATAGTCAATTGAATCAGCTCATGTTTGGTGCCAATGGCCAAACATAATTTTTGTTTGTTTAGAAAGTGTTTCTTCAATTATTTATGATTGTTGTAGTGAATATTATTCCTATTATTACTGCTACGAAATAACAACAACACAAGTAATATGTTGGGTGGGATAGGTAGCTCAACTGGTTAAGTTAGTTGAGCTAAGGATTAAGGAGCAAGAGGTTCAATTGTAATACTAACAACTAACATTGCTTATAAAAAAACAAAAGTAATATGTTTAAGGCTTAATTAGTAAAATGGTCGCTTAAAGACATTTTTGGTTTCAGATCGGTCCCTTAAAGAAAAAAAAGGTCCGAATAGGTCTCTTAAAGAAAAAAAAGGTCTGAATAGGTTCCTTAAAGACATCTCCGTTAATTAGTTTGGTCCCTAAAAAAAGCTCTGAATTGGACCAAACTGATTAACGGATATGTCTTTAAGAGACCTATTCAGACCTTTTTTTTTCTGTAAGGTACCTATTTAGACTTTTTTTCTTTAAGGGATCAATGTGAAACCAAAAATATTTTTAAGGGATCATTTTACTAATTAAACCTATTTTTAACTAATTTACATTTGGTATTTCTATGTGCGAGGCAGATAATGTCAATTTTAGGTCAATGGAATTATTATAAAAATGAAAGAAAAGAAGAAGAATAACATTATTGGATTGGTTCTGTTGTTTTCATTTTTTATTTTTTTTCATTAATCGTCTAGTTTTCAAGAAAAGGTTTCGGTAACTTAGAATTTGGCATCAAAGTAAATAAAATTTGGTTAAGAATTGTTTCCATCAGAATAATCAAACTTGGATTATTCCAAACGATTCGTTTTAAGAAAGTTCATTAACCATTTGAGTTCAGTCTTAGTTTCATTTTTAAAAAATTTAAACCAATCAATTTTGATTATTTTAATCCAAATTCCCACCAAACTCACATGATCACCCACTACCACTACTATTACTATTATTCATGAGAATTCTATTCAATCATTAGGTGTGCAAATTTATTGCTATATTACTTAAACAGAACATTATTGAAAAATATATCGGAAAAGTATAAGTATGTATTTATTTTGAAGGAGAAAAATAAAAGAGTTGAGATTTCCTTGGTTGTTGGTTTTTGTTATTGAGCTATGCAGGGTTGGCTTAAGGGTCAAGTTACCAAGTAAAATTTTTAGGCCTAAAAATTTTGGATTTTAAAAAAGTCTCTAAATAGTTCAATTTATTTATAAATATATAATATGACGATTAAAATTTTAGTATTTTTTAGTTGAATTAGTAAATTTGAGGGCCTCAAATCCTTTTTGACTCAATTAATATCCAGCTTTAGCAATATTTAGATTTTCTATTTATTTTCCATGCAACTTTGCATGATTTTTTTATTTTACAATGCCTCACAATTGAATTTGTTTTAGTCCTTAAATTATGTTGGGTCGATTTTAGACCCATTTTAAAAGTTTAGAATTAATTCATAAAACTTAGTTCAACTACATTACTGAAATTGTTAAATTTACATGAGTTTAAATTTTTAGATTTCGAACTCGGACGATCCCTTTGTGTATAAATTTTTGGATGATGTTTGTCACTCCACATATAGAAAAGAAGTTTAAATTAAATCATGTATTTTCTTCTAAAACTCTTTTAGATGTTCTAGCTCTACACTTCTCTTGGTCGTTGATTTTATTGGTATGAGGAGCACACTCTATCCATAATATAAGTAAAATGATGGATAAATTGATTTTATAATAGATGATTAAATAGGATGCTGGGTAGACAACGACATATATGCAGATTCTAGATTTAAATTTAATGTCAACTACATTAGACTTGTTCAAAATTTTATACACAAATCAAATAATGCATTACTTTCTATTTTTTTCTATGCAAACTTTAGCACCACAAGTGCATGATGTGTCGCATCTTCAACCGCACCTCCATGTGATTGAGTGGTCCCTTTGCTTCTTAGTGTCATCTGGTTTTGCTCTTTATGGGACCTCTCTTTAGATGACTACTTAGAATTTAGATCGAGTCTGATTCAACTCGGCATTTAATGTGTGTTATAGAATTTTAAATATACCATTTTACGTCAATTATTATTAGACCTGCGGCGTGAATATAAACAATGAGTGGTTTGATAGTGAAAATCTAATAATAGATGAATTTAACTCAATTTTATAAAATTAGATTGTAAGAATAGTATTATCTCTACTTATAAATTTATATATAGACGATCTCTCGTTTAATGTGAGATTCTTAACAATGTCCTCTAAGTGATTCTCACATTACATATTTTTTATTTTTAAACGAAAAATAACAATATTATATTAGCATTATGTCAAAGATGAAGATCAAATCATTGACTTCGCTATCACTCAACTTCTTAATTTCTTTTCCTCAATTATCAAATCAACCTTATATTTCACACTTTAATTTCCATATTAATTTCCCAACTTGGGGCCACGTATGATCTCATTTTACAGTAGTGTTATATATCACGAATATATGCTTCTCCAAAGTTTTATGAACCGACGTTTATCATTTCTTTTGTTTTGTGATATATTATTTCGCTACATTTATCATTTCCCCCTCATTTTATATACCGCATAGAACAACCTTTAATCTCTTATTTTAAAGACAACTTTTTTGGATGGCAAAACCAATCCTTCTAAAATCTCACTGAAAAGTACAAAAGCAACTGCATTTTTAGCACGTGTTTGTGAAAAATATGCACTCGTGAATTTCTTGATTGACCCATAAGAGGGGGATCGACACTTCGAACGATAGATGTTTTGGCGCATGGATGGGTAGGAGGTAGTGTGGACTTGGCTGGTGTTTCTCCACTTGTGAGACTAGGGACTGGAGATTTTTTGGTTGGACAGGCATCCCTGAAAGCCGCATTAAGCAAAGTGGCAAAACACGAGAAAATGTGCTCTGACAGTCAACATATTTTTATTCCATTTGCATTCGATACTTTTGGCTTCCTGGCACCAGTTGTGGATCTCCTTCTGATAGTTCAAAGGGCTATGCAAAGTAATATTGTGTCTCATAGGTCAATGAATGTGGTTTTTAGGAGGATTGATTTTGCCATCCAAAAAAGTGTAGATGTGTAGCTTGTTGTCCGCATTCCATCCATGTGTAATTATCCTGGGTAAATATATTATTATTTATTATAAAAATTAATTAATATAAAATAGATGTATGTAATGTAAAAGTTTTTTTAAGAGTTTCTAAGCTAAAAGAAGGAAAAATATAATTTTGCTACAAGTGAGGGAGATTCAGAACAAATTTAAGGTGGATCACGAGGGGCAGCCATGAGATCATCTATATTGGGTTTAGAATAACTTTATAAGTGAGTTGGACACCACAGTTTTACCCAAAATCTTAAGACATTAGGTATATGGGTCCTCTAGCTTATAAATTGCCCAACCTCCCTCCACTTTTCTAAGCAATGTGGGACTTGCACTGTCGTTTTCGCTGCTCAACGGGACTCGCCACCTGACTACCTTTGTCAGAAAGACTTTCGATACAAGGAGTCGGTCGAACCCATTGGATCTGATATCACTGTTGGTTCACGAGGGTGCAGTTAGGGGATCATCCACATTTGATTCATAACAACCTCACAAGTGAGTTGGACACCTGACTTTTCCCAAAAACCTTAGGCTCTGTTTGGATTGATGGTACACAATGGAGCGGAGCGGAATGGAATAAAACGGAATGGAACGGAACGGAGTGGAATGGAAGAGAGATTCCATTCCATCATTTGGATATTTTGTGACGGAAAAAACTAATATCCCGCTCTATTGTTTGGAAAGTGGACGAAATGGAATGAATTATAATTTTTTATTCTAATTTTACCCTTTATTTTTAAAACATTGATATTTTGAATTTTTTGAAAATCTCTTCTTCAACACTCCAAAATACAAATACATATTCAATCGACATTCTTAATAACTATCAAAGAATAAAATCAACTTCAATTATGAATTCATACATAAACAAATCAAACCATGTTTAAAAGAAACAAATTAAATCAAGTCAAACAACATTTATTTATCAACTTCATAAGAACTATAAGTAAATGACTTTGCTATACTCCTAGAAGACTACCTTTTTTTTTTTATCGATACATCCTAGAAGACTACTTTGATTGATAGAGTTTTCACTACTAGAAAAAAATTAATCTGGGACGGAATTTTCTGTCGCACAGTAGTACAAATTTCCGTCCCGATTTCATTTTGGGACAGAATTTGGGACAAAATATTTTCGTCGCAATTCGCTCGTCGCAATTTGTTGGGGACGGAATTTTTACTTCCGTCACACATTCGAGACAGACTTAGGGACGAAATATAATTATTTGGTTATACACATTAATACATTCCGTCCCAATATTGCGACAAATTTCTTAATTTCCGTCCCAATTTGGCGACAGATTACTTGCAATCCGTCCCAATTTATTTATTTATTTCCAAATGTTGGGACATAATTATACAAAAATTCCGTCACAGATAAATTATGGGTGACTGGTTTAATTTATAATTTTTCCACCTATTAATGCTTTTATTAGTTTAAAAAATTCATCCCAAACTACAGACTGTTTGCAAACATCAATCATTCCATATAAACATAAGTATCTCACATAACAAAAATTCACCCCAAACTACAAACTGTTTGCAAACATCAATCATTCCATCATAAACATAAGTATCTCAATAACAAAATATCAAAGTTTTATCAATACATCCAAAACGTTGAAGTTCTAATAACTTGAAGGTGCCTACAAAATTTCATACTTTAAATAATTTTCTACATTCCAAAATCATCAAATATTACTTCATCTAAATCCATTAAATCCGTATCTATATTTGCATGTTTAGCTTGCAGCATTCCTTTTATAATCAGTTGCCTTAGTCGCAGATAAATGCAGGCCAAAAAATATGAAATGCCTCAAGCATAACAAAACAGATCAGCCAAACAAGCCCAAAAACCACCAGCACAAAACAGATGCTCAAAACAGAATCCCAGCTGCAGAGAG
The DNA here is from genome assembly GCF_020283565.1 of Trifolium pratense. NCBI lineage: Eukaryota > Viridiplantae > Streptophyta > Magnoliopsida > Fabales > Fabaceae > Trifolium > Trifolium pratense. The sequence continues at coordinate 2,158,846 of NC_060061.1, read as the reverse complement.
AAAAAGATAGGCAACATTAAATCTCAGAAATCCAAAACCAAGGTCAGGCTAAACAAAACAAACCCGAAAGCACTAGTCATCTAGCTAGAGAACTCAGAATCTTAAAAACAAAACACATTTTTCTTATAGATTCAGAATTAACTAGTTGAAAAAAAGAGTAGCAAATATGAGTAATAATAGGAAAACAAGCCTAATATTAAACATACATCAACCTCAAATTATAGTAATAGGATAACAAGCATAATAACACATTAATATCACATCCAACTAAGCCTTAAATTACTTGAACATTGGATTGTTAGATATCTACAAGTCTAGACTTTTTTCTACTTGCACAAACCAAGTTAAAACTAAAGGGGAAAATAACTTCATAACAAAACACTTATAACAGTAGTATACAACTTAAAATTCACAATGAGTACAGTATAAATTAACTTATTGTATCCAACATATTACTACCAATACTCCAATTCTAATCATGAGACACCAGACCCTTGATCTACTAAAAAAGAAGCACACCTAGAAACAAACAAAACACAACCAAACTACTAGCAGGAAAAACCAAGCAAATAAGACGTCCATCATCAACACCTTTGATTCATGTATCCTAACCTTTAAGCCACATACCAGCCCTGTACCATAACCAATATATACTCCACACCAAACCCTCATAGATATAGTCCACATACAACATGAGAAGCATAAAACAATCCACTTGAGTATGTCATTCAACTCCACACTAGACCCTCACAATTATGTCATTCATAGAATACAAGAAAATATCAAATATATCATGTAAATTACTTTGCCCACACCATTATGTCAATCCTAAAAAATAAAATCATTGCAGCACACAAACTTTAAAAGAAAATAAAAACAATTTTGTCAAGTCATTCAATCACATTGTCTCGTGATGTAAAATATTGGTTTCAAACAAATTATCTTTTTATAGTTAAATCAAACAAATTTTTATCATCATATAGAGAAGTGATAAAACAAAGAAATCATAATAATAATATAAGTGAAATTAAAGAATAAAAAAATTGAAGGGTTGGGTTTGAGAACTTACATCATCAACTGTTTAGCAAGAATAAGAACTTAAAAACTTTCTCATTCCGATTAGATTTGTACAGTTTTTCTTTCAACTCTAAACAAAGAAAATAGGCAAAAATGTCATAAAATGGATAATAGAGGGAGCAAATGAGTAAAGGGGTTGATATTGCATAAGCAGAAAACAAAGTAATAAGGGTACAAGGTAAGTAAAAGAATTGATGTACCATATAGACAAGGTATAGCTTTATTTCAGCTATTGTTCCTTTCATTCCATAGACTAGGACATGAGATTTGCTAAATATATATAAAACAACATAATCAAGAAAGACAACAAAAATCAGAACATAAAACTAATGAGCAATTAAGAATACTATACTATTATGAGACACAACAAGTAAATAAATAAGCAAATAAAATTATGTTAGAACTATCAAGTAAAAAAAGTAAATTAACAAAATAGTAATAAGTTAGAAATACAAACCCTAATCTTACAGTCATACAAACCCTGCGCCGCCAATTCCTCCTCGCCGCCACTGCCCATTCCCAACAGCAACCTGTTTAATGATGTTATTAAAATTTTCACTTTCGTTTTCGAAAATGCAAAAATATAAATAACAGATGGTCTTACTTTTCAGCGTGGTAATGGATCTGGAATTAGGATTTTGGTGGAACTGAACAAAGAGAATGACGGAATGAGCGCGAAATAGAATGGAAAAACACCAAATTGAAGGGGAAAACACCAAAGGGAGAATTAGGGATAAGAGGATTAGGGTGAAGAAAAAATATAATCGCATACCTTGATTGAAGACAAGCACAGATGAACGAGATCTCGAAAAGGAAGAACGAGTTCCAAGAAGAGAGCGATTAAGTTGAGAGGAGGAGAGAGTGGTGGCGTTGAGACGAGCGATTAGGTTTTCTTCTCTGTTGGAGAGGAATTTTAGATTTTAGATTTTCTTCCAACCCTTTTCTTTTTCCTCTTCCAACACTTAATCTACTATACTAAGTACTAACAATTATTTTAACACTTACCAAAAAAAATAAAAATATTTTAACATTATTGGCGCCAATATTCCCCCTCTATTTTTCAGTAAATTTTTGAATAAAATACAAAATTTGTCAAAATATTTTACTACCAATTATTTTAACCTTATTGGAGCCAATATTCCCTCCTTTATTTTTCAGTATTTTTTTAATAAAACAAAAAATTTGTCAAAATATGAGACAGAAATAAAACTCCGTCCCAACTTTGTGACAGAAATGTCAATCCGTCTCAAATTGGAGACAAAATATACATTCCGTCCCAAACTAATAAATGATTTTTTAATAAAATATTAAGGATAGAAAATCGTCACAAATTCCGTCCCAATTTAATTATTTTGGGACAGAAAAACTTTCCGTCACAAAATTCCGTCCTAATTCGATTTTTTTCTAGTAGTGTTTATGGCTACTTTTATTAATTTAGATTATATCTAACCGAACACAGTGGTAGTAATGTTTGTAGTTTCACTGACATATTAGAGGAACGTCTTTCTGCAAGAAGTCCGGTTAAGAGTTGAAGAAGAGAGTGAGAGGAATGAATGACGAACAGAAAAGATGGGAAGAACAAGTTATGAAATTGTAATAGGATAAAATTGTAATTATTTTATTAATGTGTTCCGTTCCATTGCATACACCCCAAATTGGGGGGAATGAAAAATTGGATGAATGAATGGTATTGGATGGAATGGGTTCCATCCTACTCCATTCCATTCCATTAAGTTTTTACAAAACCAAACAATGGTATCTGACTCTATCCCACTCTGTTCCATTCCATTCCACCACTTTCCATCAATCCAAACATAGCCGGCAATAGGTTTATAAATTATCTCACTTATAAATTTTTTAAACAATGTGAGGCTTAACTCACCGCACACTTACCACAACAGTATTATCAATCCTACCCAAGTTTTTTAAAATCAGAAAACTCAAACTCGAATTCAAACTCTCAATCGATTCATATGTTGTAACTTGTGAGTGCTTTGTCATTGTATACATCATTTGTAATTTGAGCTATAAGACTTTTTATATTATATAAATTACTTTCACTGAACTTTTTTGTCAACGATTTCCCTTTCGAACTTTGCTCAACAATTTCTTGATACTCTAACGACTTATTTTCTGCTAGATCATTTTGAAATGAGGTTGTATTTTTAATTACTTTTCACATTATTAGTTGGTTTGACATTTGATAATTAACGTTTTAATTATATTCACATTATTAGTTAGTTTGACGTTTATAATTAAACTTTGTAATTAAAATGTAAATGAACTTCAATTTTTCACATGGCAGCAGGCAGCAGGCAGCAGCCAATATATGATGTACCCGTCAAGAGCTCAAAGAGTTGCTGTGATATTTTTATTGATTAACCCTGCAGATAAATAGTGAATAAAAAAACTACAAATGATGATATTTAATAATTTTTTGGCCATTTATATAGTTTATGTCATTTTTATTTATGATATTATCTATCTTCTCTACATAGTGAATGTCGTGAATTGAATCCATAAAAAAAATTAGAAACGATACACGCCTGGTTTTGACATTTTATGATTTATCTATCTATCTTTTATATGTAAATCAAAGAGGAAGAATAATGTCTATTTATTATTTGTCGTGAAGGAAAAAAAGAGAGCAATATATCTCGAAATAGAGTGTTACGAGATTATATAAAAAAAAAAGCTGTAAAAAAAAAGAGATTATATATAAAAAAAAAAAAAAAAAGAGTGTTACGAGTATTTTTTATTTAAATTTAGATTTCTTTATATCTAGTGAAATGTTTAGTATTAGACATAAGTCAAATTATAAGTGATAAAAGGTATAATTAAATATTAATAAAAAATAGACTTGTCACGTAGGTCAATATGCGAACTCGCAGATTTAACCTGTATAATCTATGATCTTAACGGTTCAAGTCATACGGTCCAAAATAACATGTTATAAATATTGGTCCGTGGATCTTAATCATATATTCAGCTCTACTCTAGTTATAATAACGAGATCACAATTTTATATAAGAACTAAAAATATAATTTTGATGAATTATATGTTGCGATGGTCACCACAATTTAATATAGATTTTATATTATTTGGATGAATTGAAGATTCCGTTTGATGTCCCATTGAATTTAACTGAGTTGATATGAACATCATATTACATATGTAGCAACTGATGTTTGAACATTGAACAAGATAAAATTTTAGTCACTAAACTATTAAACACAAAAAAATGACATGAAAAATAGATAAATCATCTCTTTAAAACTTTAAATTAAATTAAATGACACATAATGTAGTTATGATTAATTATCTTTTATTTGTATATGAAATAAGAAACATCACTAAAATTTACACACAACTATGAAATTTTAAATTTGTAAACCGTTATAAAAATATTCAATTTGACAATATCACCATTGACGTCTTAACTATGACTTATAAGTTATGCCTAATTTTTTTTTGGGTACAAAATTACCTAAATTTAATTCAACTTAATCGAATCAAATCAAATACCTATAATTTTACTACAATCAAATTCAGATTAAGTTAGGTTTTACATTCCCAAGTTTCAAATAAACCCTAAATTAAACTTATAAAATAAGGGACCTAAATTGACTACTGCTTCATATACAGTTACATGCAGTAAATAATCTCAACTGTTTAAAAATAATTAAATAGTTTTTTTTTTTTTGATAAGCAAATAATTGAATTATAAGGAGTATAAGGTGTACTCAACCCTTACAATTCGGTGAATCTCCATTATATACTATGGAGGCAGGCTAATGGATCAATACACCAATCAGAGAACTTATAACAAGAATTGTTCCCTATACGACCTATAAACCAAAACCACGTAATAAAAATAATCTGATCCACTATGACAGACACATTATCAACAACTCCTCTAAACATTGTGTTGTTTCGAGCGCGCCATAAACTCCACGTGGTTGCTAACCAAATTAGATGGCGGCCTTTAGCATTTTTATTATTCTTCACCAAAGCCCCAAAACTGTTGAAGTGGCTCCAAACCTCCTCAAAATGAATATAAGTCACTTTCATCCACCTAAAAATATTCTTCCACACACATAGTGAGAAAGAGCAATTAAAAAACAAATGATTAATGTCTTCCTCTTCTCTATAACAAAAAGCGCAACACCATTCACGATGATTAACAATAATCCCTTTCCTCACCAAAGCCATACGGGTCGGTAATCTTTCTAATAATAACCTCCATCCAAAAACATTTACTTTTGATGGAACATCATTCAACCATAACTGATTCAAAGCATGCACAACATTCTCATTTACTATAGTTGATTCAACACTATTTAGAAGGAATTGATATGCCGAATTCACAGAAAAATTACCGCTATGATCTGGTATCCATCTCATGCTATCCATTTTGTCCTGCTTAGGACTAATATCGGCCAACAAATACAATAACTCTTCTGCTTCTTCTGACTCGGTTGAAGACAATGTTTCAGCCCAACAAATATTCCAAAACCATTTTTCATTATGTTCAAAACCTGTGTCTGCTACAAAACAATTTGTCATAGAAGTTTTAAAATATAAAGCTGGATATAAATCCCGCAAACAATCAGGTCCATACCACTTGTCTTTCCAAAATCGAATTGCATTCCCTTGTCCCAGCACATTACTTATATTTGATCGAAACCAGTCGCCATTATCTTCTCTGCCTATCTTCAATAAGTCATGCCACCAAATCGATTGTCTCCTACCTTCGCAAACCACTTGATCCAAGAAATTTGAATACAAAGAGCCATATCTATAAGCAAGCAACTTGGACCAACTAGAATTTGGTTCACAAATCCCTCTCCATTTCCATTTGCTAAGTAAGGCTTGATTAAATAAAGGGTAAATGATCATTTACCCCCCTGCAAAATAAGGAAATTTTCGTTTACCCCCCTGCACAGATTTTTTTTTCTGTTTACCCCCCTGCAAAAAATAGATTCTCTTATTTCGCCCCCTGGGTGTACAGCAGGACAAGTGACTGTGCAAATTTGCTGAAGTGGCTTGTACACATGGAAAAAAATCATTTATATTTAATTTTAAATTCCACGTCAAATAATATTTTTTTAAAAAAATTAAAATTAAAATTATTTTTCCTACAAAATTTAGAAAACGAATTTTTTTTTTTTTCAAAATTTTAAAAAACATTTCCTAGAAATAACTTTTTTTTTCATACAAAATTATTGAGTATTTTTTTCCTAAAATAAAATAAAAAACGAATTTTCTTATTTTACTCCAAAAATAAAGATTTATTTTCAAATCTTTTTGAATTAAAAAAAACAGAATCTTCGCCGTAATCGTTTGCTTCCACCGTCATGATTGTATTCGTCGTCGTCTTCTTCAGTCGCCGAAATCATCTTCTACTTCATTATTGTCTTTTGCTTCTTTATATTTTTCTAGTTTTAGGGCAAATGGTTTTGATAGAAGAAGAAAACACCAATAAAACTTGTTTTTCTATTTTATATTTTTTTTCAAAATCTTTTTCTATTTTTTTTAATTCAAAGAGAATAACAAAAAATAAAGTTTTGTTTTTAAAAAATAAAGATTATGTTTTTTTTAATTCAAAAAGTTTGAAAATAAATCTTTAAAATTTTTATTTCGGAAATAAACTTTATTTCGGAATAAATTTTTATTTTGGGAGCAAAATAAGAAAATTCTTTTATTTTTTTTATTTTGGGAGGAAATTTTTTTTTTGCTGGAAATTTTTTTAAAATCATTTGTATGAAAAAAAAATTAATTTTTTTTGTAGGAATTTTTTAAAAAAATTTTGGGGAAACAAAACAGATTTTTTTTTTTATTTTGTAGGAAAAAAATATTTTTTATTTTTTTAAAAAATATTATCTGACGTGGAATTTAAAAAATAAATATAAATGATTTTTTCCACATGTACAAGCCACGTCAACAGGTTTGCATAGTCACTTGTCCTGCTGTACACCCAGGGGGCGAAATGTGGGAATCTATTTTTTGCAAGGGGGTAAACAGAAAAAAAATCTGTGCAGGGGGGTAAACGAAAATTTGCTTATTTTGCAGGGGGGTAAATGATCATTTACCCTTAAATAAATTAAGATTCTTGATGCCCAACCCTCCTTTTTCTTTAGGGAGACATATAGTATCCCAACTCACCCAACAAATCTTCTTGTTCTCCGAACTCCCTCCCCACAAAAATTTCCTTTGGATATTAACCAATTCTTTTAAAACACAAACCGGAGCTTTGAAAAAAGAGAAAAAATAAAGTGGTAAACTCGATAACACCGAATTTATGAGAGTGACTCTTCCACCGATTGATAGATTACGACTATTCCAACTATTAAGACGATTTCTCATAGATTCCACAATAGGATTCCAAGTTATCTTTCTCCTAGGGTTGGCTCCAACTGGAATTCCTAAAAAGCAGAATGGAATGGAATCCACTTCACAGAGAAGGAAAGAAGATGCAGCTTCTAAAAAAGAATCTTCAAGATTGATACCGTACAATTTGCTTTTAAAAAAATTGACTTTCAGACCTGACACTAACTCAAAGCTGCGCAGCACAGTTTTTAAAGTCCATAGGTTGTCCCAATTACCCTCTCCTATCATAATAGTATCATCCGCAAATTGCAATGTGTGAAATTGAAGTACATCACTTACCTTGTAACTGTGGAAACTACCGATATCCACTCCTTTCTGCATCAAACGTGTGAGCCCTTCAGCTGCTATTAAGAAAAGGAAAGGGGAGAGCGGATCACCTTGCCTCAATCCTTTACCAACCGAGAAATCTTCTGTAGGACTCCCGTTAACTAAAACCGACATCGAACTATTAAAAACACAAGCTCTCATCCATTTCATCCATCCTTGCGAAAAACCCATACGTTTCATCATATAGCCCAAATAATCCCAGTTCACCGTATCATAAGCCCTTTCAAAATCCACTTTCAGTAACAAACATTTATCCTTCTTTCTCTTTGCCAAATCGATCAATTCATTCACAACCAACACCCCATCCAGAATTTGCCTGTTTGGGAGGAACGCCGACTGACACTTAGATATCAAATTTCCTAACACTTTCTTTAATCTTGTTGCTAAGACTTTTGAAATGATTTTGTACAAACTACCTACTAAACAGATAGGCCTATAATCATACAATGTCTGAGGATTATCTTTCTTTGGTATCAAAGCCAAAAACGATGTTGTTATCGCTTTTGGAAGAATAGCATTACTATGAAAATCATGAACGAATTCCATAATGTCACCTTTCAAAGTATCCCAACAAGCTTTCAAAAAATTGAAATTAAAACCATCAAGGCCAGGACATTTATTACCATCACTATTCCACACAACATCACGGACCTCATCCACGGAAAAGGGAGCCATAAGAAATAAATTATCATTCAACGATAAAGTAGGAAAGGAAATACCATCAAGGTGAGGTCGATTACTCCACTCCTCGGTGAAGTTGTTGACAAAGAAATGTTTCACGAATTTTTTTATTTCATCGACTCCTTGCACCCAATGATCACCATCTCTAAGGGCCACCAATTGATTACGTCTCCTCCTACCTTTAATAGATTGATGGAAAAATCTAGAATTAGAATCACCTTCTTTTAACCACTTCGTTCTTGATTTTTGTTTAAGAAGATTGTCCTTGTAATTAAGTTGGTTCCAAAATTCTTTGTTCAGACCCTCCCTCTTTAAATAGTCCAAGTCACCATCATTATTCTCCAAAAGACCTTCAAAATCATTAATATCCTTGACCGTCTTCTCAATGTTGAGGTCAAGAATACCAAACACCTCTTTGTTCCAACTCTTCAAGCTCTCTTTCAGCAACTTTAATTTTTCTTTCAAGACAAATGCCTTTTTACCTTTAACATTGTAACTCTTCCAAGAAGAATCCACGAATTTTTTGAAATCGGGATGCTCTAACCATCCGTTCACCACCCTAAAGGGTTTAGGGCCCCAATTATTTTGCGAACAAAGAGTCCACACTGGACAATGATCGGATATGTCACGGTCGCCAATCCATTGACCTGTGATACCACTCTTTCCTATAAAACCATCAGTCATCAAAAACCTATCAAGCCTGCTCATAGATAAACCATCATGACTGAACCATGAAATTTTTTTTGCCCAAAACTGGTACATCGACAACCTCCATATCATCTACAAACTGTTTGAAATTATTAGTTTCTGCCAATCGACTATCAGCACTACTACCTCTTCTTTCCGAAGTATGAAGGACAGCATTAAAATCACCTCCGATGCACCATTCACCGCCACATTCTCTCTTCAAATTCAAAAGATCCTCCCAAAGTTTTCTTTTACTAGAAATACTACACGGTGAGTACACATTAACAATATGCACCCTCGAATCCTCCCAATCAACACAGATACCGACAAAACCAACCCCAAAAAAAGTATGTAACAATTTAAATAGTTCTGATTGATCAGTGTAATTTAAACATAATTTTAATATCAACCATTATTTTTTGATCATACGGTAGATCGATAATAATTGATGTGTTAACGCAGATAAAACATGTAATCCTTTTCCCAAAATAACACCACACAAGCCAAAGGATATTGACAGCCACATAAAAAGTTACATGCCACGTCATTCACACGTGTCTGCAGGACCTGTGCATTAGTATTCCAGTAAAATCCTCTTCCAAGTGGGTCTCATGTCCAACGTCATTACCCTTTTCTCAATTTTTATTTTATTTTAAAAATAATTGATAGAGTGAATTTTATTTTTGGTACAAATTGATAGAGTGAATTTAGTGTAAAGTAACTCAATCATAATTTTTAATATTTACCACTTAAAATTTCAAATAACATTTGTGATTTTGTAAACACTTGAGGTCTTTTCTGGCACATTGTGTGCTAGCAAGGGTTGTTCGCCGGTTATAATATATTCCATTTTTTTAAAAAAAAATAATTTGTGATTTTGTTACTATTACGAATCAAATTCGGTATCATTGAATTTACAAGCGGAAACCATCGACCATTTGCCTTAGAATATTTTTTATTTTATTTTTGTTTTATTAATAGCTGATAATCTAGAATTCTGCTAAAAGTTTAAATATAATATGACAAAAAATTATTCTACAAATCAAACTCAAATTATTTCGAAAGATTCGTCCTTTTTTAAAACAACTAAAATTAGTAATCAATCGATAAATTAATATTTGTCTATTTTATTAAAATTTTAGTTAACAATTTCTAACTTAATTAATTCTTAACTCAAATCAGTTGCATTTTTCACCTTCAAACAATGCGATTCATCTTTAAATAAATGAATTTGATTAACATTTTTATTCAATTACTTGTTTTACACTAAATCCTTTAGACAACATTTATTTAGTAGTAGAAGAAAAAGATGAAAAATGGAATAATACAAAAAAAATAATATAAAAATAGGTTTCTCTCTCCTCTAAAGGTACAACATTTTCTCTCTCTAACCAAGCAGCTACCAATATTAAAAGGGGTCCCCTTCCTCACTTCCCGTTATGCTATCCACTCAACAAACCTTTCATTCTTGTTATTTCTGTTCCTTAAACTCTCTCTGTTTCATTATTCTTTACAAAAAAACCAAACAATTATTATTATTATTAGAAAATGGTTGCTTTGGTTTCACAAGAAAATGTTGTGACATTGGTTTCTCGTACTGGTAGAGAGTTACAACGTTATAGAAAAGGTCGTCGTCAAGTTGTCGGGTTCGTTTCTTCAATTTCTTCAAATTTTTTTCAACTGGGTTTTCATTAAAATAGTTTGTTTGATTATAAATTGTGTCTTTTTACAACGGGTTTCCATAAAAACTACACTTTTTAGCTTCAACAAAATTATGCCGCGGTCGTAAAGATGCACTGATTGTGTCTTTTATGACTGGTTTCGATAAAAACTACATGTTGTAGCTTCAACAAAATTATGGCGCTGTTGTGATTCTGTCAAATTCACTGTTAATTTGTTATTCTAATGATGGACTAATTGGGACTAAAAATGAAAATTGCATTGTTTCTATATTGAGTTTGACTTTAATGGTTTTAAAAAATACTAATTGTGTGCTTGAAATTATGCTTATGCAGATGTATACCATATAGATATAAGATTGGGGAGAAAAATTCTTTAGATGTTTCAGATGAATTGGAAGTTCTTGTTATAAGTTCTCAAAAAGGGAAAGGGATGCTATTTCCAAAGGTACATAATATATAGAGATTATTAGTCAATAATTAATGTTATTATTTTGATTAATTTGTTTTTATTAACTTATTTATAATTTTGTGGTTTACCAAATACTAGGGAGGCTGGGAGTTAGATGAATCTCAGAAAGAGGCAGCTTTGAGAGAAACCATAGAGGAAGCTGGTGTGCGTGGCATTGTTGAGGTGAGAAAGTTTTCAAGAAGTGATTGAACTTAATTGGTCAATGAGTTCGTACGAATTGGTCTCGAGAACCCGAATTCAAATTCTAACCAAATCAATCATTGACTAAATTTTATTTACAGTTAAATTCTTGAGTATTAGGAGCCTCTCTCTTGAAAATCAAGGGTTTAAGACTACAAGAACACCATTTGGTTCTCTTGAAATCAATGGTTAATTTTTTTTTTTATTCTTAAATTAACAAAATTTCAAAATGAATTTTTAAAACATTAGAGAAAATTTTCAATTTTTGATATAATTTTAGTATTTTGTAAAGTTTAGGATCAAATTGACAAAACCTATAATTTCAAAGGTTAAATTGATAATTTTCTAAAAATAATGTTGGCTTTGGTTATTAATTACAATTTTTTATTTATTTTGGTGCAGGGTAAATTGGGTAAATGGAGCTTCAAGAGTAAGACATATGATACTTTATATGATGGTTACATGTTCCCTTTACTTGTTCAAGAGCAATTGGAGTTTTGGCCTGAACAAAACCTTCGTCAAAGAACATGGGTATGTAGAATAAACAATAAACAAGTGTTAGTTTTTATATTATCATCTTACAAAAACACTATTGAACTTCGTGCACGAATATAAAAAAGGGTATCGCTGATTATTAAATATTTTAATTATATATGTATTGATTTCACATATTTTCATATAAACTTTTTATTTTAGATCGTTAATGAGTGTTTTTTTTGAAAATTTCGTATTCGGCCTTAGAACCGACTAATCTAAGGGGATTAATCCCACCGTTCACTTGCGGGGCCCTAGATCCTTAATGAGTGTTATGGGACACTCTTAACATTTTCTTGTAAATAATGGTAATCTTGAATAAATACACGTTGATTAATTTTTTTTCTTAATGATTCTTAAAAATCGCTCTAGTTCATATTTATCCATTCAGACACTAGAAAAAAAATTGTGTTTTTCCCATATTGATTAATCGAGAGCATTCTAGAGGGGTGCAATTAAGAAATTAGTGGAAATAAAAGTCTTTATAATGGGACAAAACATTTTATATATAAAAAGAATATTGAGTTTAATACTCTAATCTATTATTACAAAATCAACTTGTAACTTGAAGATGTCACTATTTATAAAATCATTTCAGGTCTTATCTCTCTATTCTACGTAGCACTTTATTATAACGAGGAACTTTAGAGTATCACTTTTTGTAAACTCATTTCACATCTTATCTTATTTTATACGGGACTTTAGTTTTTTCCAATATTAACAATTTCAATATTAGGGCATTTTGAATTGATATATGGTTCTTATTATTTAATGACGAAAATTACTAAACTTTGTTTGAAAATTTCTTCCATTTTGGATTTTATAGATGAGCATAAAAGAGGCAAGAGATGTTTGTCAACACTGGTGGATGAAAGAGGCTTTGGACAGACTAGTAAACCGTTTGATGGGTCAAAAACTTGGTCGTGAAAACCATATTCTTCGTTCTCTAAATTGCATTGGAGATGCCAAATCTGACTTGTTAATAGTGTAATTTCTTGGAGGGTAGAGCTCAATTTTTTTGTGTTTCTTGAAGTTGAGGAGAAAGTTAGTAGGATCCAATCCAATGAATTGAGCCATATTATGAATAGTATATAGTATTAATTAATATATAAATAATAATAGATTTTAGATCTCACATAGAAGTTTGAAATTCCCCAAATAAATATAGTAGTATTTTTTTCCTATGAGAAGGGAATTTTTATATCCATGAAGAAGAGAGAGAGAGAGATAGGCCCAATTGATTTGAACATGATTTTTTCTCATCTTATAATGAGAGGATCAATTTTCAATTATTAAATGTATTTTTGTGGGAATTCACTTCATATGTATTGCAAAACTTATTGAAATCCATTTAGGTGTAACAAACTGATTGCTTTGCTTTTTTAAGCAATAGGTTTGTGTTAATGTAAGAGGGGTGTTATGAATATTTGATTATTTGTATACCCTCTATGATATGAAGGGACAAGGTTTTTTTTTTTATCCACTTATTTTTACTGTGTGATGTGATTATTGTATGTGGATTTGAAGTTCATTTCCTTTTACTTGAAATGGTGATGTTTTGGCTAGCATGATCAAAATTGTTAAGACTTCATTTAAAGAAAATTTAAGAACACAATTTGTTTATGGATTTTTTGTGTGTGGTTATAATGGAGCAGACGATCAAACACATGACGTCATGCATACTACTCAAACTTCTCACAATTAGACCAAACCTTAGTAACTTGTTTAGAGATTTTATTTGTTCATGACAAAAACGATACACATGTCAGCATCAGGTATACCTTTATTTAAATCGTATTGATTAGGTTTAAAGTAATCACTATAGTTAATAGCGACTAATCCCCACCGAAAAATATGAACGTAAATAAATACGACAAACAAACTTTTTCTGATCAATTTTCTCTATTCACGAGAGTTAGGATTTGAAACTTTATTTTAGCGACTCGAGTATTTACCCCTAAAACTAACCTAAGTTGGTATTAAGTCATGTTATTGAAGAGTCTATCATATGAGATCAATTCAATTGTAATATATTTGAGTGTATAAACTCTTGATTATTGTGGGAGATATGTCAATTGTGATACCAAATTATTTGGATTTAGTTGTACCTTCTAATAAGATATATGTTGCTTATTTTTTTTCCTAAGCATTATCCTAATTTAAAGAAACCATCTCCTAAAATCTGACCAAACCAAATGATAGAACAATTGTTGATTATTTATATGTACAAAAAAAGAAAAAGATAGTTGAAATTAAGATGAACATTAACATTAGGCAAGTTGGCAACTAACTTGTGAGGCTAATAAATACTATAGAGAATGATATTTCACCATGAAAAATGTTAACATGTGCACCAAGGCACATGTTAAGAATACAAATGTAGTAATATTCTCTTGTAACTTGTGCATTATACTTTTTAAACATTAATTTTTTTATGTTATTAAATGCATATTTCTATTTTTAGATACCTTAACATGTGCCCTTGATGCACATGTTAACATGACCCTTTCACCATCATCAACACTAATAATACCACACGGAATAGTAGTCTATGAGTTGGGGTAACACTGACACCAACTTTAAATTTTGCCAATATGTGAAGGAAACTCTTGACATATCCCAAAAGACAACTTGAGACATTTCAGTTTCAACTCAAGAGTTTGGTTAATCATCTATAAATGATTTTAATAAATTCAACATTTAGGTTTTTATTAACAATTAGGTTTTTATTTACCCATTTGTATATTTGAACAATTTTCACATTGCTAACTTCAATAATGAAGATTTCTCTCTCCACCTGTGTCCCGTTTTTTTATTTTTATCCATGAATAAATATTTTGGAATGCGTTTATCGATTTTTTTTTGCATTAGAAAAAAACGTCGGAATGTTTTTTCAAAATTTTCCCGAATTTGAACTAGAAAAACTTCGAAAAACATGTTCCGAAGTTTTTATACAAGGGCAAAAATAGAAAAATGAAGGGTAGAAAAGAAACATGGAGGGTGAGAATAGAAAAATTCTTCAATAATTGACTCATAATTATGTTTGCCCCAATTTGGATAAATATGGCTTTACAAATCAAATCATAACCCAAATTATTTGGAAGCTACTCATTTTTTTTTGGTATATTTGGAAGCTACTTTTATTACAACATATTCATTTTATACGATTACTCTTCTCTTCCTGCTCAGAAATTTTCCCATCCATCACCTTATTCTTACCGAAAAACATATTTGTATTTTTTTTCTTCAAAATTTACCATTTCAGAAGAGAGTGTTATCTAAGAATTATGACGTTTGGAAAATGAAGCTTAAAAAGTGTTCCTACCCAATCTATTCTTCATATCAAACGGGCGCAACCTCATGTTATATATCGGATCATGTTGAAATGGGTTCTCTTTGCCCCTCCCCCATTTTTCATGCATAAAAAGGTTTGAAGTCAAAAGTGTTCTAAAATAAGTTTTTTATTTTCGATAAACAAATATTTATAAGGGATTTTTTAGAGAGGAAAAAAATGACACGTGAGGGGTGTATTTCAAAACGAGTATGTAAATAGTAATTTCATTGTTCAATACACAATTGGTTATGTTTGTGCCATTTCATTTTGTTGGGCTAGCGATAAATAAGTTGAAAAAAAAAATGCTCAACTTAGAAAATACTCTCTCCGTCCCAATTTGATCGACACAGTTGACTGTTTGTCGATTAATATTTTTAATTATATAATAGTAAAAATTAAAAAAATTTGATATTTTGAAAATAGTCATCGAGACGAATCAAACATCTTATATGCTAATATTTATTTTTGTTTATTAGTAGAAAAATAAGGTCAAAACAACATGTGTGAATATTGCACAGCAGTCAACTGTGTCAATCAAATTGAGACGGAGGAGTACATTTGCATTATGATTTGGCAAGCGCTAACTAATACATCGTTAATTTTTTTTAAAAAAAAATTGTAAAGTGAAACACTTTAAAAGTTTAAATTTTAATTTTTTTTAATGTACTATACATTTTTCTTATTTCTTTTTTTAATTCCTTAACTAGTGCACCGATGAACTAGTCAACAATACCTTTTTGATTTATATGGAGGTTTGCAGATAAATTACACTAATTCCTTCAACAGCAAAACTCTTGTTGGAACATAGTTTCTTATTATAAATAAACACAATACACTATGGATCCAAAAAGAACGTACATTATAGTGACCCACACATACTATACTTAGGACATTAGACATATAAATCTTAGTAATCACAGTCAACAAAATCATAAGAGAAAAGGATAAAGAGAGAGTGCTATGGATTACTCTCTATAACCCTAAGATGGTGGTGACCTATTCACACCTACACATGATGAGAAGCTGCAAACATAAACTAAACTAAACTAAGAACATAAGAGAAATAAAAGAGAAAATTTTATTGATAACTTCGGAATGTATACAAGAGATTGCTTGATGTTTTTATAAGAGAAAGATGCCCTATATATAGCCTTGAGAACCTTAACATTCGTGGAAATCAATAGACATTAGAAGTAAATACACTTAGTGGCCAATAAAAGGTGAAATGAAGAGTTATAAACTAATTTCCGACTCAGTAGATCCTACCACGGTCGTGGCCAGAAGAGCACGAGTCGTGGCAGGGCTTCATGAAAGGTTTTCCAAGCTTCTGCCAAGCCTGGCAAAATTGTGGCTAGCCAAGCTCGATAGTGCCTAGGTTTCAGAGTGCAACTCTTTGACTTTTCACTTCTCCAAGCCTTTAGTGACGACTTCCTTTGCTTTAAACCATGAAATTAAGCATGAGTCATTGATTTTCCACTTATCATTCATTAAGGAATGTCTCTCACTATCATTACAAGTAGGGGTGCTAAAATGGATGGATTGGATTGCTAATGGATGGATCAAAGTTATCCATTAATCCATTAAAATTCATTAAAAAAATCCAATTCAATCCATCTATTAGAGATAAAATTCAATCCAATCCATCCATTATCATCTTTTCAATGGATGGATATCCAATCCATCCAACAAAATTAATTAAAATATTGTTGTTTCATTTCATAAAAAACTAAATATTATTTTTTAATTTCATAAAAAACTAATGATTGTTTTGTCAAAAATAAACTAATGAATGATTGTACCAAAAAAAATACTAATGATTGAAGTTTGTAATGTTTAATTAACAACTGTAATTTTTAATTGAAATAATAATTTAGTTATTATTTTAAAAACATTTTTTTTAATGGATTGATGTGCAATCTAATCAACCCATCTTTTTATACCAAGCCCAAACATCATTTTAGTGAGCTAATTAATCCATTATATTCTTTTTACACCTCTCTAAATTTTTTGTACTTAAAATTCTTTTTTTTTTAATAACAGAATTTAAATAGTAAAATTTTAATAAATAAATTAAGAATAAAACTAGGTGGTGGTAGGTACCCGGTCAACGGCTTGGTTAACGCCGGACCACCGGCGGTTCATCACGGAGCTCCGGCAGCCGGTGGCAGAGGACGACGGAGATATCAAATTTTTCGACAGTCCGGTGGCGGAGGACGGAGGAGGTCCGGTGGCCGGCGCGGCGGAACTAATTTACAAGTGAAGCCTTGGCCAATAAGTTATCATAACTTGCATCAATTGTACACTTTTCCTCTTATTCATGCATTAATTAATCAAAGGGAAAGTAGTAGAAAGTCCTAGAAACTTACCAATTATCGAGATTTATTTAAACAAAGTATTACTAAATATCGGGTCTCGGTCGGTTCGGTGAATTTGCTCACCCTAGCTTTAGGACGAGTTTTCCAAGGCCTGGTTCTAGAGTGCAACTCTTTGACTTTTCATTTCTCCAAGCCTTTGGTGACGATTTCCTTTGCTATAAATTTCGAAATTAAGCATGAGCCATTGATTTTTCAGTTATCCTTCATTAAGGAATGTCTTCTACTATCATCAAATGAAGCCTTGGCCAATAAATCATCATAACTGACATCAATTATATACTTTTCCTCTTATTAATGCATTAAGACCTACAAAATTAAAGATAAAACAAAGGGAAAGTAGTAGGAAGTCCTAGAAACTTACCAATAATCAAGATTTATTTAAATAAAATACTACTAAATAGAATGCATATTTTAGTGCTATCAGCTTCCATCATTGTTTACCCAATATGGAAAGGTTGAAACCTTCAAGGTCCCAAAAATTCATGCGTCCGTGATTTTTACCAACTGTCATTTTATCCCAATGTAACCAATTTATACTTCTACCTCCATTTTTCTTAGTACCCCAATAAAAATAATTCAACACGCGCACTCAATCTATTCTCCTCCTAAGGTGCGCTAAATCTATTTTCCTAAGGTGGAAGGGAGGAGATATTTTAAATATTATTTATTTTAATTAATTTTATATATGTATAATGAAATAATTTTTATACTTACATGTACTAATTTTATTCATTCTAAACATATTCTCTTGATTTCTATTTCAACTTCGACAAACAAAACTTATGCATTTTATAATTTTTTTTTTTACTATGGTGAAGTCCATTTTTGTGTTCATTGAAAACTTTGCATCGAATTTTTTTATAAGGCTTCATATATTCTAGTTTTGTAATTGTCTCATGATTATTTTTATCGTGTCCGAGTTGAACAGAAATTCCAAAGACATTAGAGTTTGTCCAAGTTCCACTCATATTAATTCATTGACGCTTCCTGTTAAAACGTATATAGATTATACATTAATGAAAAATGTCAAATTGTTAAAGGTTAAATAACAACTTCAATGCATAAACTTGTCGTTTTGATTTATCCCATATCCAATTTCAACTCCTCTCCAAATGTAATTGGCTTATCGATATCGATATTCATGTTGTATTCCACTTTGTTTCCAACTTTCAATCCTCTTGACATCTCATGATGATACATCACCTTAGTGATATAGTCCTCTGATACATTGACCTTTGTGCCCACTAGTACTTTGAGGTATTTTACAAGGTAATTATAGGAATTTTA
Organism: Trifolium pratense; assembly: GCF_020283565.1. Classification (NCBI taxonomy): domain Eukaryota; kingdom Viridiplantae; phylum Streptophyta; class Magnoliopsida; order Fabales; family Fabaceae; genus Trifolium; species Trifolium pratense. Next base: position 2,139,822 of record NC_060061.1, on the reverse strand, counting down.
AATTCTCCCAAGTTGTATTCAAGTCCTATGGACTATATCAAACAATCTGTTAAACATAATTATCATAATTAACGGCATTTTCCATTTTATTTGAAACTGAAGGGTTTCTTTACACTTTTTCTCTCTATTATTTGGTAGTTTTAGTTCTGGTTAGATTTAGTGCTTACACCACATAGTTCAATTGCTAGAGAAGAGTTGAATTTATTACATTTGAAATTCAATCCACTCTATTAAAATCTCTTTGACAAAAATTAGAACATTACCTTGTAACAACTTGTCATTCATAGAGTTTTTATTTATCAAATAAAATTATAATAATATCATTAGACTATCCTACAGCAGTTGTGATCCCTTTGAGCGGGTACCGATCCGTTATCGTACCACCATGCATAGAAACTACTTAGTGATACGGTTAGCCATCCGAGCAAGGAGTGACCTCAGCAATCCACACAACCCACACAAGAGACTTCGTCGTAACGACGACAAGTAATTTCTTTCGATCTTGTTATCTTTCTTCTTGTTCTTTTTCTTTGTTTTTTTTAATATTTTAATCATTTTAAAGATTTTAATTTGATATCATTAAACTATCAAACAAAATATGCAAACAGTTGATAGCAACATTCATGTCAAGTATTAAATTTGTTAAACAGTTAATAACACTATACACGTAATTTATTAAAAATTACAATGTAACTATTCAGCTACATTTATTTAATTTGTGTTTATTTTAATTGTGGCACATAAATTTCGTAATTGAATATTTAAGTTTAGGTAGTTAGAGTTAAATAGAAGAGTTAAGAGTATTTTAATTAGGATTCATTTTATTGGGCTAGGAGTAGGGGGTGTTGAACCACTTATGAGATATGTAAGTATTATAGGGCGTGGTGTCAGTTGTATTTGTGTAACTGATGTGTTTCCTTATATTTAATTGTTATAGTTACACTTGCACCTTAGTCACTGTTTAACTATGTTATATAATGCGTAATTTGTTTCATGAATTTTGTTGTTATTTAATTGTTGACATGTTGTTTTACTTGATTCTTGGGACTTGTATTTTAATTAGTGTTAACTTTAGAATTTATAATTCCTGCTTCATGATTGAATATTAAAATGATGATAGTTTAAATATTAACTTGTTAATACTTGAATGATAGATGATGTTTTGCTCTAGTTGTTTGAGTATGAGATTTCATGTCTTCTTTTTGTTTATTGTAAATTAATTAGATGTGAAGTTGGTAATTATTTTGTCATTAACTGAAATTGTGTAAGATATTGAAATTTATTTTATTCAATGTAAATTCAAATAGGACTTGAATATGTTTTTTTTAACAACCAAATATATTTATAGAATTTCTACAATATCAATTAAACAAGTAAATGTAAAAAGAGTATATTAAGTCTTGTAACCAAAAGAGTATATTAAGTCATATTTGAATAATTCAACGTCTATTATTGGTGATATGTCCTATTTGGTGTTTTGATAGGATACCGTATTCTATTGGTGTTTTGTAGAATACTAGGGTGTTACACTATGCAGAGTCAACCAACAAACATAAGTCAACATTAACAAGTTTGAAAAGTCTTGTTGTGCGACATTTTGTATTGTAGTAGCTTCTTATCTTCTTAAATAATTATTATTGTGTATGCTAGACCACTAATTTGAATATTGATCTGCAGGGACAATGACTACCACAAGCATAAAACTTTTAACCCGAATTCATTAATTAATTTATGTCATATCCTGGTTGACACTAATATGGCAGAATCATTTGTGTTTGAAGTTGCTGATTCACTGTTAGGAAAGCTTGCTTATTATGCTTATGAAGAAGCTTCTCGAGCTTATGGTGCGTATGAAGATCTACAAGTAATCAAAAACACTCTGTCAATTGTCAGAGGTGTATTATTGGATGCTGAGGAGAAGGACCAAAAACACGGGCTACATGAATGGTTGAGCCTAGACTTGTTGTGCAAAGGAGATAATTCACTCATTCCCAAGTTGATGCTTCAAGTGTAATTGAGAGGGAGAATGACAAAGAAGCAATTATCAACCTATTGATGGAATCCAATCCTCGCGGTGACGGTGATAACTGTTTGTGTGCCATTCCCATTGTAGGAATCGAAGGACTAGGGAAGACCACACTTGCAAAGTTGGTATTCAATGATAAGAAGATAGATGAAGTTTTCCAATTGAAGATTTGGGTCTGTGTCTCCAATAGGAGGATAGAGAAGCATAGGACAACCACAAACATTACTCAAACAACAACTGCTATCCAGCTAAATTCACAATTAAGAGTCGAAATATCTCATCTCTATAACAAGCAACCTTAACAGAAATAGTCAATGCAATATACTAAATCTAAACTAACCGTTTAAATTCTTCAACGCTAAACACAAATTTACCTTCATCATCAATACGATTGATATTCATTTGAAAGATCATCCCTTCGATTGTTGCCTTCGAGATAACATTGTACACCTCAATGTTTTTTTCCATGGGCGTATGCATTTAATGCATAATGAGTGAAGGCATGTTGTGCTAACCACATTAGTGCCACTTCTGCATTTCCTGCAATACTGTGGATGGTTGTGCGACTCTAAAGCCAACTATGGTGGTACACTGCGGATAGCCTGCAAGAATTGAGTAATTGGAGTTTCTTCGAGCTCCATTAGACTAGAATCCACGCATAACTTTCCGATCTTCAGCATTACACCTTCAACTAGGTAGCGGTAATGGTCGGAGAATTAATAGGACTTGAATATGTTAATGGAATTAATAGTTTAATTTAACTATTTGTGGTAGATTTTATGTGAATTCTTATGTATTATTTTGGAAAACAATTTTATTTAGTTATGTTTATGCGAAATATTTATGTTAGCAACTGTTGTGAATTCGTCTTAAAATCACACCAATGAATAACTTGATGTGTGGAGCAATAGAACGGCAACCAAATAATTAAGCGGAATAAGCAATAATAATAACCGATAAACAAGATAAAGGAGAAGAAAGAACAAGATATTTGTTTACCCAGTTCGGTCCAATAATGACCTAGTCTGGGGGAGAGAGCAGCCCCTCCGTTCCACTATATCAAAGAGTAACGCTACAAAGAAATTCCCAATTGGGTTACAAGAATTAATCCTAATTCTACCCAAAACCCGAATCTCTTCCCGTGGCCAAGAGACTCAATTTGATAAGTGTTTCCCAAGGTGTAATCAATCTCCTTTGCCCAACCCTAGAGTTATACCAAGAGACAACCCCTCTTGTTTCTCTCTAAAACCCTAGCCTTGTGTCGGCGGCAAATCCTAATTGATTCCCTACATCTCTACTCTCTTTCAATTTTTCTATGAATAAAGCACTCCCTATTTATAGAAAAATAATATGCCAAAAAATTAGTAATAAATCTGTTTTAAAATAAAACAAATCCAAGTCAAAGTATCTTCCAAGAAAATATAATTTTTTCCCAAAAAATCTTCAAAACATCAAAGATGCAAAAAGATTCAACAAAGATTTTTCTGACTTCTTGTAACTGAGATTTCAAGGCATATCCAACAATTCTCCACCTTGCCTTCAAATCGATGGTGATCCCATCAACCACCTTGCTGCTCTCTCCATCTTGAATCTTCTATTCAAGATCACCGGATTGTACCTCCCTCTTCATCCTCGGAATGCCTTCCGCTCTCATGAAGATCTTGCATCCCACTACCATAGGATTTTAGGTAGCCCCACAAGATTCACCGTACCCTCTCCAGACTCCGAACTGGTCAAGTCCGTACCTCCCTGAAGAAACGCTTGCTCCCAACTATCATCGAAATTTTAGATAGCTCAACAAGCTCCACCATCCCTCTTCAGCCCCCGGATTGTGCCTTTTCCGTCCTCCTGAAGAATCGCTTGCCTCTGACTATCCATGGATTTTTGCGATAGCCCTACAAGCCTTCACCACTCTTCGACCCCGGAATGCCTTCCGTACTTTCGAAGTTTTGCTTGGCTCCAAACCAACCTTGGAATTTTAGGTGGTTCCACAAGCTGCAACATCAAACTCTCCTTGTATCCAACTACCTCCAGCAGTCTCACAAGTTACCAAGTCTGATCACCTGTTGCTTTCAATTGCCTCCCTGAAGATCCTCTCAAGGTCTTGCACTTCTTCAGCCACAATTGAAACATAACTGACAAGGTCTCCATGGTCATCCTCTTTGGTTCAACAATACCACTCTTCTCCCTATCTCTGATTAGATAGCCAAGAGCTAATGTTGACTGTCTACCACTATTGGAAGACTCCACCTCAAACTGAGTTTCCACCAAAGTATACCCACCATGATCTCCACCTTGTAACACGCAAGACCTCTTCAACTTCTCTGAAACATACTTCAAGCTATTGTTAGTCTCCAACAATTCTAGTTCAGTTCAACACCTAGTAAACCTTGTTCACTAGTCCAACTAAACTCATGTCACTAACAGGTCCACCCGAAGTCCCACAACTCAACCACATTATGAGAATCACCACTAGTTATAGATGCATGACCAATAGTAGAACCAACTATCTTTGCATCTAAGTTTAGAAACATACCTCACATCGTGTAAAGAAACTCACGATTGTCAAACTTCGTAAGACAAACTGAACTCATACCTTAAACCTTCAAGCTTTACGTTTTCAAGATGAACGACTCCACCTTCAACTAGCTCTAGAGTCTCAAAGTATTCATTCTTTGACCACATGTGATTGGAGCATCCAACGTCGATGACTCAACACTCCAACGATTCTCAACTTCCACTAGCACCTCCGCATAATAAAGTTGTTGTTTCAGATAGTAACCCGAGTATTATTACCACCGCCTCTCCAGGCCGACCTTCTTCGCGATCTCCATTAACCTTTTATCTTCGAGGCACCAGATAACAACACTCCATGTTTTATCCATCATCTCGAACATTAAAATTGCTTCCATCTTCACTTTCCACAATTCCAAATTGCTTTCGGAAAGTCCCTCGATATCCGACTTAAAACCCATGGTGCTCACTTCAAATTGTTCCGATTGCCCCACGGTGGGCGCCAATTGTTGTGAATTCGTCTTAAAATCACACCAATGAATAACTTGATGTGTGGAGCAATAGAACGGCAACCAAATAATTAAGCGGAATAAGCAATAATAATAACCGATAAACAAGATAAAGGAGAAGAAAGAACAAGATATTTGTTTACCCAGTTCGGTCCAATAATGACCTAGTCTGGGGGAGAGAGCAGCCCCTCCGTTCCACTATATCAAAGAGTAACGCTACAAAGAAATTCCCAATTGGGTTACAAGAATTAATCCTAATTCTACCCAAAACCCGAATCTCTTCCCGTGGCCAAGAGACTCAATTTGATAAGTGTTTCCCAAGGTGTAATCAATCTCCTTTGCCCAACCCTAGAGTTATACCAAGAGACAACCCCTCTTGTTTCTCTCTAAAACCCTAGCCTTGTGTCGGCGGCAAATCCTAATTGATTCCCTACATCTCTACTCTCTTTCAATTTTTCTATGAATAAAGCACTCCCTATTTATAGAAAAATAATATGCCAAAAAATTAGTAACAAATCTGTTTTAAAATAAAACAAATCCAAGTCAAAGTATCTTCCAAGAAAATATAATTTTTTCCCAAAAAATCTTCAAAACATCAAAGATGCAAAAAGATTCAACAAAGATTTTTCTGACTTCTTGTAACTGAGATTTCAAGGCATATCCAACAGCAACGTTTCTAGAAGAATGTAATACCGTGAACCAATATTTTATACTTTCCATTTTGATTTCGAGTCTTAAAGATATTTTTATCCGCTGCATAGTTCTTGAAAAAGTATTCTTTTAGTAGAATATTCCAAATGTTGAGTTTAGGGTGTTACACAAATTATATCAAACAATCTGTTAAACATAATTAACGGCAGATTCTATTCTATTTGAAATTAAAGAGTTTTTGTACACTTTTTATCTCTATTATTTGGTAGTTCTAGTTCTAATCAGATTTAGTGATTACACCACATAGTTCAATGACTAGAGAATGATTGAATTTATTATATTTAATTTTAAATTCAACTCACTCTATTAAAAACTTATTGGCGAACATCAGAATATTATCTTATTACAACTTCTCAATCATAGCATCTTTATTTAAAAGTTTTTTTTTTTGTTGGATGAGTCACACTTATCATGTTCTTACCAAACAAAATTATAATAATATCATTAAACTATAAAAAAAATGCAAATAGTTTTTTTTTATTACATAGAGGGCAATAGAAATATGCAAATAACTTATAAAATAACAAAAATATAATCGTGTCCCTAATTAAAATTGTTAATTTTATTTAAATTATAATCAATATAAATAACTTATGAAAATTTGCGATGATGAAACAACGTTGATTAGGAAATAGTGAGGCGGAAGTACTTAGAAAAATGTGGAAGTACTTTGACCTAAACTAAGAAAAGGACAAAGTTACATTAGAAACAAGAGCAGATGAACAATTTTATTCTATTTTAGTTTTGTTCTAAAAATCTTTTTTTTTCCTTTCAATTTAGTTTTTTCAATCTCCTTTTTTTTTTCTTCTTGCAACAGATCTTTGATTTTATTTAGATGTTGAATAAACTTATGTTTTATATTTTCTCTGCAGTCATTCATTCTTTAGATTGTGTTGTTTTTGAACGTGGATGGTAGCAGCATTGGTAACCCGAGAATTTCATGTTGTGGGGGGTTGATTAGAAACTCTTATGAGCTTTGGTCCGAGGGTTTGCTGGGAATATTGATTTCTCAAACATAGTGCATGTTGAGCTTTTGGCAATGTATCATGGCCTCATCGTAGCTTGGGAATTGGACATAAAAGATTTGATACGTCAGACTGCAAATCAACCATTAATTTGATAGAAGAACCAATCAATAAATGACACCATTTTGCAGCAATCCTTCACAACATCAAGGATCTTCTCGCTAGGCGGGTCATAGTGGTACATACTCTCCGGGAGGGTAACGCCGGCTAACTACTTAGCTAATTAAGCTTGATGCTTGAAATGTTGAAACTTTCTCTCTGATAGCTACTCCACCTGATGGCATAAATTTGTTCCTACTTTGTTGATGCTAGTGGGACTTGGTTTACCTAGATAGTTTTCCAATTTTGTGTTTTTCTCTTTCTTAATTTCTCCAATTTGTACCAAGAAATTACTTAGGCATGAGAGGTATGATCAGTCTAGAGTACACAAATGATGATTATTTGAGTAATACTCCATCAATATCAACTCTGACTATGAGTAAGTGTAAAATGAATATATCGTGATCACCATATATTGTACATTCAACAGATAGCCAACAAATTACATGATTTAGTCTCAGCCTCGATAATCATTTTTGCATATGTCAAGAATATACATCACAATATCATTAATTCAAGGGATATCTATGCTTTATCTATTTTAAATGGTATTATATATTAATCGACTTTCCATTTTATTTTGAAAACTAGTAAGAGACATGTGCTATCGTACGAGTCGTAACGTTACGAGACGATATTCTTTTTAAGTTATAGTTTGGTAATCAAAATTGGTTACAATTATAAAAATTTAAATTGAAATAAACAATTACATAGAACATATATATTTATATATCAGTTAGAATTTACTCCGTGTAAAATAGTTTTTTTGAAATTTACCCCATGTAAAATGAAGAACAAATAAAAGAGGATAGAAGAGGAAATAAAAAGTAAGTGATGATTTGTCAAAAAAAAAAAAAAGTAAGTGATGATGTTGGGTGAGACATTGAGTAATATAAAAATATGTTTCATTTGAAATTTGAATATCATAATTTGCCTCCAAAAGATAACTCATGACAACTTGCAAAATAAACGACATTATCACATGCATTTATTTTCAAAGGTAACTAAGTGGCTTGTGGCTTGGTTAAAATGCAACTATATCTTTCAAAAAAGTAACATTTGCACTCACAAGATGGAATATGGCTTAGATGCCTTGGTTACTTGTATACTTTCAGTTTAGTTACCAAATTTTTGGACATCAATTGCCCTTATTTTAGACACATGGCAACATCTTAAGTAATGATAATTGAGAGTTTACCAGAACAATCAACTTTCTTATATTATATAAATAGATTATAGTCTTAAGGAAATAACTTTAATTTAAGTCTCAGAGATTGGGGCTAGGTGTAGGAAAAAAAAATTCACACCGCACATAATCCAAATCCAAGTCTCAGCCCTCCGTATAATTGGATCTAAACTTTTTTTGGTATAAGTACATGATGATTTTCATAACATTGTTTAAAAACGAAAAATAAACTCGAATTAATTAGTAGTACATAGTTAATCATACTTCTATTTAACAACATAATCATATTATTATTTTTTATCCAATATATAACAACATAATTGTCTATGATGTTACACTTATAGTACATTGTTATATACCAGGGGACCAATTTTGTGCTTCTATTTTTATGTGTCAAAACGGTTGAAGAAAATGTCATCGGGGACCATATTCTAAACCATAATCTGGAAACAAGGGTAAAAAATGCTCTTTGATTTTCCCTTGAGGCTTCAACTAAAACTTTCTCGTGACACGTTCCTGTAGTGTTCTCAAAACCCATTATTTAAGGCCCACTATATTTCTCTTTCAAGTTCACATGAGAGAAAAAAGTTAGCTTTGTATAACTTTCATGCTGCATATGGCAAGGCTATTATTTAGCTATATTACAAATTTGAAGTACAAAACTATATAAAAGTGTATTTTGGTGATGCAACCATCATGGATATTTTGTAGGGTGAGGTAAACTAAGGATGAGATTGAAGATGATATAGGTGTAGTGCGATGTCACAGTTGTACTCTTGTGTCTTCACTCGAAAAAGGTAAATGTGTGCATAATAGGAAAAGTGTTTAAAACTTTTTCTTTCCTATGTGAGTGTGCAAGGTTTACTTTACAATTAATCTTTATGTTAATGTAATGTTTTTTTTTTCTTTGTTGACAGGTATGTTAATTTAATGTTAAAGTCACTAATAGGGAAAATATTAATGCCCTTTCTTTACTACCTGTGGGCTGTGTTGGTTTCTATGTAGCATGGGTACTCCTAAAACGGTGAAGTACCCGTACCGGGTACGTATCAGTACCGGATACTCCATGGTACTCGTATGGTACGCACCGATTCCGTACCCATTTTTATTTGGTTGATTTTTGATGATGAATACGGAAAAAACATATTGACCGTTAAAAATTCTCTTAAAATATTATAATTTTTTATTATATTTCAATTATCTCTCATTTTTTATGAAAATAGTTGAGACGATAGACAAAAAAAATTAAATCTTCAAAGCATGATGATAATAATTCACTTAAAAATAATTTTTCTAATATTTTATACTAACGTACCCGTACCTTAAATTTTCTAAAAATGTCGTACCGCGTACCAGTACCGGTACCGGATACCGGATACCGGTACCGTACCCGTACCTAGGCAACATAGGTTGGTTTGTCTCTGATTGTGTACTTTATCAAGTAATTCTATATATAACTGTTATATTTAAAGGTTATTAATTCATGTCAAAACATTTAATTAAGAAACACATAATATGTATTGATTTCTTCAAACCAAATTTTCTTGATACAAAGCAGTTTGGTTTAGTGGTTAGGAGTTTGGGTAGTTTGCTAAAGGTCGTAAGTTCAAATATCAGCTCTATTATAAACAAAAAAAAATCTTGATACACAAAACTTTTAATGTCAACCAATAACTATTTGTATAAAGTGTTCAAAAAAATTTTTAAGACTCAATATCTAATCAAGAACCGACTAATATGATGGATATTAATCTCACTGTCCACTAGTAAAAATTATTTAAAGTCAAAGTTTTGCTCTTGTGGACTAATCCTACACAAAAACTGGAACCAAAGAATTCAAACTTAAGAACTTAAAAAGAAAATATTCCAAAGTCCCAAACATTCACCACCAGACCAACCAATATGAATTTGAAGTTGAAGCCACAATTTTAATTAAATTGTGGTATGCAAATGCAATTGAGGTTGCAATGTAAATGTTCTGAAGCACCACAAGTCCACAACAACATTCCAACTTCGTTTTCAACCACATTAGCTTCTTTTTTTACAATATAAAAGATTGAGAGTATAACCATTTAAAATCATGGTTGAGATGGGTATAGTATAGTTATTAATTTGTAATATTGTGATTTGTCTTAGATTTTTAAAATTGACTTTGGTGCGTACGCTAGCTCTCGGTAATAGTGAACCGACTTCATCCATTTTTTGCTCTACTTTTTTCAACTTTTATAACGAGCAATGCAAGTTATGTCATACAACTTGCATGGTATTCCCTTGCTTTGTGCTTCATGGTGGTACGTAATTCATATACTAGTATATTCAACTTATTAGACTTATATAGCTCATTAACGAAAACTAATTAAACTTATAGGTTATGGTGATTGGTACAACAATATGACTACCATGATTAGGGTTACATTTAAAAGTTGTACAATTGGTTTTGGGACTTCCTTCGATAGAAAGAAAAAGCAAAGGAGCCTTGGGCCTTCCTTTATATAAGAAAAGGCAAAGTAATAAAAGAAAGATACTTTGTATTAAGGAACCATTAAAAAGGACTTTGAAAATAATTCTACACATACGAGAAAGAAAGGCATACAGGGATCTCACATGGCCTGATGGCCACATCATTAAATTTTAGTAATTTTTAGCCAAAGAAAAAAGAAAATATATCAATTGTTAGTTGGTTTAGTGGTAATTGACGCTAAACATGTTAGGGTGAACCACGCCCTCACGTCCAACACTATTAGACATATGGTGCATGCATATAAATGGTGGGTGGCCTAATAGCGAAAACCTGATAGCAGATGACCCAACGAATCTTGGAGTGACCCTGATACGATCTTAAAATTGAGAGTTAGGTCTAACTCAACACTACAAAACCAACATGTAAAGTGATGATTGTCTCTACTTTATAAACTCATACATGTTATCTCACATCTTATGTGAGACTTCTTAACACTAATTTATCAAGCGACATAAATGAGAAAAACTTCAATAATTTTAATATTGCATCATTTTCAAGTATAATTAATTCAAACTCAAGGCCTTCAGTGGTACGTTGTCTGATTTTAATTGAACGCTTCTGAAAAAAACAAATTCAATTTCTATTTTATAATTTGAAAAATATATATTAAACTTAAATCATGATTGTTCAATCAAAAGTATTTATACACCAAATTTACTAAGAGGCCTTCAAGTCTTGTCTCCTCAATTACCAAGCACTATGGCCATGATTAAGTAGCGCTACTATAGCATCATCTCCAACACAAAATCTTGCATGTATATATATTTCAAACTCATATATCAAACTCTTCTTTGTACGTCAACATATACTCCTAGTGTATAGCTTATTTTCTTTCTCTCTTACCAACAAAACTTTCACACATAAACACTTACATTGAAAACAAAAGAAATGTCCAAAACAAAAACACTCATCTCCCTCATAATCTTCTCAACTTTCATTCTCCATTCTTTTTCCATCTCCACAGACACATTCCTCTACGGAGGGTGCACACAACAAACATACACCCAAAACTCACCCTACGAATCCAACCTCAACTCACTCCTCACTTCCCTAGTCAACTCAGCAACTTACACATCCTACAACAACTTCACAATCATCGCCTCAAATCCCACCGACATCGTTTACGGCCTCTACCAATGTCGTGGCGACATCTCCATGCCAGACTGCTCCTCCTGCGTTGCACACGCCGTCTCACGTGCCAGAGACATTTGTCCAGGTGCGTGCGGCGGGGTAGTGCAACTAGAAGGATGCTATGTGAAATATGATAATGTTAAGTTTTTGGGTGTGGAGGATAAAACAATTGTGTTGAAGAAATGTGGACCCTATGTTGGGTATGATACGGGTACCCGAGATGCGGTTTTGTCCGGGTTAATGGGTTCGGGTGGTGGGTATTTTCGGGTTGGTGGGTCGGGTCAGTTGAAGGGAATGGCGCAGTGTATTGGTGATTTGAGTTTTGTGGAGTGTGAGGATTGTGTTTCGGAGGCCATCCGACGGTTGAGAAGTGACTGCCCAGCCGCGGATTTTGGTGATATGTTTTTGGGGAAGTGTTATGCGAGGTACTCTACTGGTGGTGGTGGTGGGGCCCATTCTTACTCCAAGGCCCATGGTAAGGCCCAAGCCCAACTCTTAAGCTGAACAAAATATGTAAAATAAATGTTTTATGGTGATGATTTAATTTGCCTCATAAAGATTTTTCAGGATTTTTTGTGTTCAATGTAGTTTGGAAGAATTTGAAAAACGAAATTGGTGTTTTTTTTATAACATGGTTATTTTTTGTTGTCCAATAGCTTAACGGAAAATTCGAAATTTTAAAAACTTAAAATAAATGTTGCTATGTTCTTTTTCTTCTTTTTGAATTAGAGGCTTATAAGTTATATGGACAACCCGTGAACATTCTTTGTTAGGTTGCTTGGTCTTCTTTGGGTTACTTCAATAAATTAGTGGATATGATGTGAGGTCTAATTTTAAGTTTACTAGTAAATATTTTGTTTTACTTAGGCATTTTTATAAAAATACAAATTTTTAAATGTTCTAAAATTTAATTGATGGAAAATTAGGAGAATGGATTCTCTCTATTTAATTTTTCTCATGTTTCTCAATTTCTTTAATCTCCACCTTTCGATCCACCTTTTTCTTCTTTTCTTTTTCTCTCTCCACCCAAATCAATGGTTCAAGTGAAAATTTATCCTAAATTAAAATGAGAGAATCCACTCTCGAAAATTAGTTAGTATTTTCTGAACAAAGACAAAAATAGGGATTCTTAATAATTGGCAAAATGTTAATTAGTTTTTTTTTTGGTACAAAAAGGGGGGCAAAATGTTAATTAGTTTAACTATGGCTCAATTGGTTAATGAGTTTTTATAGGATGAATTATTTGGGAGAATTCAAGTTTAATTCATGGTGGAAACAATTCTTTATCAAGCTTTACTTACGTCGGTCAAACTCTGAATTACTGGGGGGCCTTCCACTGGAAATCAGAGTGTTAATGCCAATTTTTTTTTAATTAGTTTAAAAATTATTGTAAAATATACTTATAGATTTTAATTAAATTTGAAGGCCTGTCATAATATGGCATTACAAAAAAAACATGTAACTTAATGAAAATATAATTAGGAGGAGATATAAAAAAATATATGAATAATGAGAACATAGTTAATATATAGGAGTGAATTAGATATGTAATTAGTTGTACTTTTATCTTTAAGATTGGAGAATTGATTCATTTTTAGATATGATACATACACACTCATTTCTTTCTCAATAAAAAGTAATAGAAAACATGAAATTTTTTACCAATAAGAATGAAGTAACTTAGTTAATTTATTTGTTTCTGTTGTGACTCGTCTCTCAGGTAAATCGGACAACAATGGTGAGAAGACATTTGCCATAATTATTGGATTATTAGCAGGTGTAGCTATACTTATTATTTTCCTAGCTTTCTTAAGAAGGATTTGTGAGGGACAAGGTAAATGCACCCCATCTATTACTCCTTTCACACCCTCAATCTTTATATTCTTATTTCTTAAGCAAAAAAAAAAAAAAAAAACTAATTAATTGGTTGTATATGCAAAATACAATGGAAATGCCTTTACGTTAAATGATTATTATCTTTTCTAATGCAGGTAAATAAATTGGGCCACTGATCAATCTCACTCTTCTGCATTTCCATTGCAAATTTGCTTATGGAGAATCTCTTCTGCTTTAATTCCTTTTTATCTTCTCAATGTCTTTATCTTTAATTTCTAGCCTTTTTTCTTTATCTTGCTATTTTATTATTATAAAATTATTACCTTCAAAAGACTAAAGTAAAGAGGTCTTTGATATAAGGATGACATTAGAAAAGGAAGCATAATGGGACCCCCATTTTAATACAAAAAGAACAAAAGAGAGCCAAATATTTTATTTACCTCAATTATCCTTCCCTACTCAACAAAGTTATATTGTAACTTTTCTCATTTCCTCCCTTTGCAAATTAAGAAATAATATTGTATCATTCTTTGTTTTTTGAAAGTTAGTATAATTAAGATTTACCAATCGAGCATCCTCAGTATGTGCTCCCATGATTTGGGTATATCCAATGTACAAGAGAATTTTGTGTTATTCTCCTTTTGGCTCCCAACAAATACCATTTAAAGTATTTGAACAATATATTTTTGTCTTTTACGATGTTGGATGAACAAAAAATTATTATGGTATTTAGATAACTTGTACATTAAACAAAAAGTTATTTTGTGAGTGAGAGACAAAAAATTTAGTGTTACCCTCAATTTGTTCAATCTCAAAAATAATTTTAAAATTAAATACAATACAACTACGGTTATCATTCATTGTCAAAAAAAAAACTTCAATTATTATGTCCAATATCTTATTTTTTTAGTAGATCAAACCACTATAAGTGAAATTTGTCGTGTCATGGTTTAATATATAAATGAATATATACATATGAAATAATTTTCAATTAATATATATATATATATATATATATATATATATATATATATATATATATATATATATATATATATTGTGATAAAAGATGGCTAACCCCTAAAAATAAAAAGACCTACAAAGTTACATAAACATTCCCACACATGTAAGTTCCGGAAATGTCATAAGAAAAGAGACTTGAGACCTCACTCGAAGGGTCTCCATAACATGAATGATAAAAGAATTCAAAGAGAAACTAAAATTAGTCGGTCAATTTTATCTCTTTTATTTTCTTCCCCCCAAGTATGATTAAAATACATCTATCAGTTCAATTTTAAAAGCTCTTGTATACAACGAATCAAGGTGGGCAGATTGCCATTGATTTTTATTTTCCCAATAATCATGTCAATCAAAGTTTTTAGTCGTTTTCCACTTGAAAATGGTGGAAATCATGTATCCAAGCTAACTGCATTCCAAAGCACATTCCCTATATTTCACCATAAAGAGTGTCAGAACTCAGAAGTCCCAATTTTGCAAAAGTATCCTTTAAACCATCATCTAAGTTCCAAAAGAGAGCACCACAACGAGCAAGATCCAAAGAATCCTTGTATGGTATATGTTACAGTATACCGTTAAGCTTAACCCACCCTCGCCTAAGGTCTTTTCAAGCTACCAATAACAATAATGTCGCACTATAATGAAAATTCAAAGGATGATGGGTGTTGTTGTTTATGTCTTGAACCATCTTGAGAATAGTATAAGTTGCATCAAACAGACGCAAAAAATCCTCTTCAATTATTGTTTTGTTCTTATACATCCACATGTATTACACTTTACAGTTGCTTGATACATAAGCTATCTTTCTTAGTGTTTGTGTATCTTTGCTTAGTGTACACCTTATGTAGAGTAGCCTAGCTAGTAGTTTGTTAGAAGTTTGTTGCAACTTCCTTCACCTATATAAATGTGCTTGTAACTGTTTTTTCTCAATCAATCAATAAGAATTGTTTCTGAAGCTTTCAATATGCTTCTTCTTCTTTCATCTTTCACTGCATTTGCTCTTATCTTCAACAACTTCATGATGGTATACGAGCTCTTCTGAGCTCTGCTGCACATCGCTTCATTTTCTATGGCTCGTGGTGGTCACAACAACACCGCTGGTGGTTCAACCACCGCTTTTGTCACTGATCCGTCGAACAATCCCGACGATGTTTACTACGTTCATCCTTCTGACGGTCCTACTTTCGTCGTGGTGAAACCGATTCTCAATCATTCGAATTATCAAGCTTGGGAGAGATCCATGAAACGTCCTCTTGGAGGTAAGAATAAGCTTGATTTTGTTGATGGAACAATTGAAGTTCCTAGTGAATTTTATCCTAATTTCAAGGCATGGAATAGATGCAATATGTTGATTCATTAATGGATCATGAAATAGGATGTTTTCAAATTGCTTCCCATTCACACCAAATCTCAACTTGCGGATTTCTTCACCAAACCTCTTCCTCCAAAATCCTTTCATTCCTTCATTTCCATGCTCAACATGATTGACATTTTCCATGTTTAGCTTGAGGGAGGGTATTACACTTTACAGTTGCTTGATACATAAGCTATCTTTCTTAGTGCTTGTGTATCTTTGCTTAGTGTACAACTTATGTAGAGTAGCCTAGCTAGTAGTTTGTTAGAAGTTTGTTGCAACTTCCTTCACCTATATAAATGTGCTTGTAACTATTTTTGCTCAATCAATCAATAAGAATTGTTTCTGAAGCTTTCAATATGCTTCTTCTTCTTCTTCTTCTTCTTCTTCTTCTTCTTCTTCTTCTTCTTCTTCTTCTTCAATCTTTCATTGCATTTTCTCTTATCTTCAACAACTTCATGAACATCTGTCAACATGTCACCAGAAAAATTGTTCTCCTTTTTTTTTCTTCTTCTTCTTCTGAGTGTCATATATACAATTGTTGGTTTATGTTCTTGAAGAGGAGAGGAAAATTAAATATTTCATTCGAACATATCTATTTTTGGGTTGTTAAGGGACAATCCTACAAAACATGAATAGTAATTTCATTGTCTCTATCATACTCAGTATGCGTTAGACAAATTTTAATGGTACATTTGCTCTTACAATAATTAGTAAGCAGCCTCTCGTAAGTCATATATACTTATTTATACACGTGTCTATCAATTTGAACATGTATCTATTAATCTTTGAGCATCATCCTCCTTGTATTTTTTGCTACAAATGATTTTATTAATATATTAATTATAATTTTCTTATTGTATATGCATATGTTATATGCGAAAATCTAACATACTGAATTTCTTTTTGTTAGTGTAAGCTTAATTATTATTGAGTTTATGCTTTTAAAAAAAATTACATGTACTAAATAAAGGCTTTGTCTAACATGCACTACTTGATTAAGTGGTGTATGGTACACAAGTCTTTCATATTTTTATAACGAATACGAATTTTATAAAATTCATCATTGGATAGAAAGTTTATATCGTTTAGATCATTCATAAATTTTTAAAATTTTTTTAAAAATCATTTGATATGTTATTGAGACCCATCAAGATTAACGGTATTCAATAAAAATCCATAAACCGTTAATTTTGACGGGTCTCAATAACATATCAAATGATTTTCAATTTTTTTCAAAATTTTTATAAATGATCTATACGATATAAACTTTCAATCCAACGATAAATTTTATAAAATTCGTATTTATTATAGCGTTTTTGATGACTTATGCATGATACACAACTTAAGTCACTTATGCAGCATAGATTTGACACTAAATAAATAGTAGTTTTACAAGTAGAAACAAAAATAGCACGTCACTTTTGTCAATTAGAAATCCGTACCATCACGATCATTCCACGCAATGTTTTAAGAACTGGACCGGACCGGCCGGTTCAACCGGTTCAACCGGGAACCGGACACAGCAGCGGTTCGGGCTAGTGCTGAGAACCGGTAGTCTGTAGAACCGGAAAAAAAAACCGCTTGAAACCGATACGAACCGCCCGGAACCGTTCGAACCGGTGAACCGAGGGCGGTTTGAAAAAACCGGCCGGTTCGGAATCTTTTAAAAAGGGTTTTTTTTTTCTTGAATTCCAATTGCGTATGGGTTTTGGGTAAAAATTGAAAGCTTATGAGATGATGATGTTGTTGGCATGAACTAAAGGAAGAGAGTTGGGTCAAGTTGTTGTTTTGTTGATAGCAGCACGAGAGAGAGAGAAGAGAGAAAGGAATTAGCTTCAATTCATTTTTCTTAACTTTGCATGTAATGTGAATGGTTGAGAGAAGAGGTGATTTGGAGTGTTGTTGTTGTTGTCTCGTGGAAGAGAGAAAGAATAGGGAAGGTTACTGATTTTTCCTCTTTTTCTTGTCCTTGTATGTGATTTAATTGGTTGAATTAAAGGTGAGTGGTAAGTGGTGAGGGAGAGGGACACGTGAGAGAGAAGTTTGGGAGAAAGAAAAATCTTGAGAAATGGTTTCTATCACTCTTTTGGCTTATATTATATGATAAATTGGCTTATATTATCTTGACACCCAATTCTTTTATTTTGTTGACCGATTTATATTTGAAAAGGGTTTTCTTTTCTTCTTATATTACAGTAGTTTCTAATTTGTGTTTTATTTGTTTTAGGTTTTTAAAGTTTCTATTTTGTTAGTTTGTTTATCACCTGTGAAGTAGAATAATTATTTTGAACCAATTTTAGTAATTTGTTGTTTTGTTTACCAATTTAAAGTTTATTTTCTAAATTTTGTTATGAACATCATGCACTTTAAAACTAAATTTTGTTAATTTGTCAATTTATGTCTAAGTATTTGTTATTCTGTTACTGATAATTTGTTTATTAGCTACCAGATACGAAAATTATATGAACGGTTCATATAAACGGTTCAATAGTAGTTGAACCGGTCTAACCAGTTGAACCATGAACCAGTGACCACACCGGCTCGACCTCCGGTTCGGTTCTTAAAACATTGATTCCACGCTCTAGTTTGTCTTTTATGGCATAGTGGCTGCATACACCAGCCATACGTTAAAATGACCTCACAATTGTTAAACCAAACATATTCCTTCTAAAATAAGTAAAAGGTTAAAAAAAATTGATTCCTATGAATGTGAGATATTTCATTTTTCTCCTTTAAAAAATAAATAGTACGTTAATCTTTTTAAAAAATTTCATTAAATAATAGTCTTTGAATATTTCCAGGCAGTATTTTATATCTTTATTCTTTAAATTTCAATCAATTCATATATACTCATTAATGTTTTGAATTATTTTTTTGCAGTAGTATACACACATTTTGAAAATATCTCTTTTAAATTTTAAACTTTTTTAACATGTAATAAAATAAATATATTTTTTTTAAGTTTTTGACTCTTTTGTAGAAGAAATTATTGAGTATCTAAATAGCATCAGACCTAGGTGGGCTGAGGTGGGCTACGGCTCACCCCCACTCCCAAAAAATATTATTTTTTTATATGTAGGGTATTAATTTAAATGTATTATTAATGATTTTGAGTAACTATATATATATATATATATATATATATATATATATATATATATATATATATATATATATATATATATATATTAATGTAAATATTAATTTAGAGTATATTATTGATGATTATAAGTAACTCGGTACATATATCAGTTTAAGTATTAGTGTAAATGTTACTTCATAATTAATTGAATTTATAATATTAGATATGAAATAACATAAAAAATTATGTTTAATTAATATTTAATTTTTTATGTCCCATATTTTTACATTTGTTGCAATTTTAGTCCTATCTCAATTTGTTTTTCCTTTTTTGCCGTAAAATTAGGGAATTTTAATGCCAATAAAATGTGAATTTTGGTCTCAAATCTGATATTTCATCTTTAGATTCAATATTGCGTCAAAAAAAATCTTTAGATTCAATATTGGAGACAATAAATCACCTTTATAGCAAAAAATCATAAATTTTAGAGTAAAAATATAGATTGTTGGTACAAAAATTGTAACATATAAAAATAGAGGAGCAAAAAATTCAATTTAAAAATAGATCGATTATTTTTCGGCCCACCCATAATATTTTTTCAGGTTCCGTCACTGTATCTAAATGCGTGTGCAGATTTACAATATGTGGTGTGGTGGAATTCACAAAATTTTATTATATACAAAGTTATGAAAACTAAATATACATATATGATATGTTATGAAAACTAAATATTTTAAAATTTGCGTGTTTTAATTTTTTAATATGTAATTAAAGTTGACTTTTTGTTCTTTTAAATTATTTTTAGGTTTCATAATCCTTTTAAGTTTTTTTCGTTTTATTTTCGTCTCTATAGTTGCAAATGTTAGACACTTGAGATGCTAGCTCAAATGATAAGAATTTAGCCTTGTAATTTCAAGATGCCGATTTAAATTCTTGAAAGCAGTTGGAAAATGATCATTGGTCTACTTGAATTAAATTTTTTTTAGACATTTTGATATCGATGTTTGTTTTGTTTTATTTTTATCCCTTAAGTAAGAATGTTAAAAACTTTGATCACTCAAGTTATGGATCAGGGTTCAATGAATTCAAAAGTAGATGCAGTCATGCAAAAGTGGCGGTCTTTTTTTGGACACTTTTGCAGGATAGGTTGCCTACGTGTCAAAATCTCTGGCAGTGGGGCGTCATTAGGGATGCTAGTGCTTCTATGTGTGTTCTATGTGGTTTAGAGCATGAATCAACGGATCACTTATTCAGTTCTTGTAACCAAATCTCACCAGTTTGGTATGGTATTCTTCGGTGGTTGGGTGTGGAGTTGGTGCCTCGTCGTGGTGTTTTAGGATTTTTTGAGGCTTTCTTGGGCATAGGCATGGGTAGAAAATATAGATTAGGGTGGTTGTTAATTTGGCATACTATTGTGTGGACGATCTGGAAATCTCGAAATGAAGTTTTCTTTTCCAAAGGGATCTTTTATGTCGAGTATCTAGTCGATAAGGTGAAACTTTTATCTTGAAAGTGATTTCTAGGTAAAAATCTCGACTCGCCCTGTTCCTTTTACGAGTGGGGCATCCATCCAACTTTATGCTGGAACCGGTAGAGTTTGTTTGGGTGTCCTGTTGAGTGTCGATTGGCCAGGGGGATTGGAGGTCATCTTGTTACTTTGTCCTACTTGTGGTTGTTCATTGCCTCTCTCTTTCTGATGAGTGTTCTTCTCGTGGTGGTGCTTTTTAGGGATTCTAATTTTTTTGGTGGTGTGTCTCTTTGTTTCCTTGTATCTTTTTTTTTTTGTTTGTTTTCCTTTGAGAAGGTTAGGTTTGGGTGGAGTGTACATCTGGTACCTCTTGATTTTTCGGAACATTCTCTTGTATTTTTCTCATTATTATATTTGCCATTAAAAAAAAGGTATGTATATAGTTTTATAGGTTGTATGATCATAATCAAATGGTCAATATATCACTTCTGGATTTTATATTAACCCAAAATAAAAAATTGTCTTGAAATCCAAATTACCTGACTTGATCAGATAGTTCACAGTCGCTGACTGCATTCAGTCGTGACTACACTTAATTTGATTCCCTCAAGTTATAAATGTTAGACACTTTAGTCTTTTATATCAATGTCTATTTTGTAACTTAATGAATCAAAGTGTTTAACGTTTTTAACTTAAAGAACTATTTAACAATTGTAACTTAAGGGATAAAATGACAAGAAAAACATTTATCGGAGTAAAGTGTTTAACACTTATAACTTAAGAGATCAAAATGGAAAAAGAAAAAAAAACATAAAAATCAAAGTTAAATCTAAAAATAAAAGGTCCAAAAATATGATTTAGTTAATTATTTTAAGAAAATTAAATAAGAGTTGTGTCATATTTTAACCTATAGAAAAAAATATTGATGGCCTGGAATTGCTGCAGCCCATCTCAGACAGAAAGAAACTTTGACACTAGTGTATTTTTATAATCAAGATCAAATGATCTAAAATTTAAAATTGATAAATATTATTTTTTTTAAAAATTATGAGCATTCAAATGGTCAATGATTGGCGATCGAATGACTACATACATTATGTGACTGCACTAAATCTGGATTCATTGGTCTATATCGAAATATATTTTTTTTTGGCTAAAATTAAAAGATATTCATTCATTCTTGTAAAAAAATATATTCATTCATTCAAGTATAATATAAACCACTTAAAACTAAAAAGAATCAATATGTCAACAAACTTACAACATCCAAATTAATTAATAACTTAAAACGACATATTCAAATATTTTTTAGAGACCACTTTTATCACAATAAATTATGAGTTTAAAGGACATGCATTGTCAGTGTAAATTAATTTTACATCGACAACCAATAAAAATAGTTCAATCTTTGTTGATAGTTGTATATGTGTCTTTGGGCTTAGCTTGCATTGGGCCTAGTATGTGTCAAGCCCATTTGTGTTGCTTGTGTGCCAAGCTATATAAGTCAAGCTTTGTAATCACTTGTAATCACTTTTGCTAATCAATGAGAAACAATTGAGTTGGTTACAACAAACTTTTTCAGTTACAACAAGTGGTATCTAGAGCCTTTCAATAGGGCCTAGCTCCAAGAACCGCAGTTTTGGAGTTGTAACCGTTTTTCACCGCCGTAACGGTTGTTCTTTTCTTCCTTCTCCGGCGAAGCATCGCCTTATCTGAAATTTCTTTCTTTTCTTCAGCTTCTTGATTCAACAATGGCAGAACAATCGCACTATCTGCAGCCTACCGTTCCCAAATTTGATGGATATTACGAGCATTGGTCAATGCTCATGGAGAATTTGCTTCGATCAAAGGGGTTTTGGCCGTTAATTGAGAATGGTGTTAGCATAGCACCAGCAAACGCAACTGCAGAACAAGTGCGTCTTGCAAATGAAAGCAAACTCAATGATCTCAAGGTAAAGAATTATCTCTTCCAATCCATTGATCGCACAATAATGGAAACTATACTCAATCGAGAAACTGCAAAGGATATTTGGGAAGCTATGAAGAGAAAGTATCAAGGTACAACGAAGGTGAAGAGGGCTCAGTTGCAAGCAATTAGGCGTGAATTTGAACTACTAGAGATGAAAGAAAGTGAATTTGTGGATGAGTACTTTTCAAGAACACTAACAATAGCAAATCGCATGACAGCTAGTGGTGAAACTGTGCAGCAAGTCACCAAAGTGGAAAAGATACTAAGATCTTTAGCTCCAAGATTCAATTATGTTGTGTGCTCCATTGAGCAATCTACCAATGTGGCTGAACTATCAGTTGAGGAACTGCAGAGCAGCCTTTTGGTACAAGAACAAAGAATGCGTGGTCAACAAGAAAGTAGTGTTGAACAAGCACTTAAAATTTCCAATGGTGGAAGAGGTGCTGGTAATGGAAGAGGTAGAGGTCGAGGTATAGGGAGAGGTGGCAGAGGTAGGCAAAATTTGGAGACTGTTGAATGCTTCAAATGTCATAAACTAGGTCATTATCAAAATTCTTGTCCAGATTGGGGAGACAATGTCAACTACACTGAATTCTATGAAGAAAAAGAAACCTTATTAATGGCAAGAACTGATAAAGATCATGAGATTAGAGAAGAAATTTGGTACTTAGACTCAGGCTGCAGCAACCATATGATTGGCCAAAAAGACTGGTTATATGATTTTGATTCTTCATTCAAAGATTCAGTGAAATTAGGTAATGATACCAAGATGTCTGTCATGGGAAAGGGTAATGTGAAACTTTTTATCAATGGAAAGATTCATGTAATTACCAATGTATACTATCTCCCAGGCCTCACTACAAATCTGCTAAGTGTTGGGCAACTGCAAGAAAAGAAAGTAACTGTTGTGTTCAAAGATAATATGTGCAAGGGTTATCATGATGAAAATGGTTTGATATTCTCTACTCAAATGACTGCAAAAAGAATGTTTCTAATTTCAGCACCAGTCATAATGTCAATGTGTATGCAATTCTCCAAACAAGAAAGAACTCAGTTGTGGCACAATAGATATGGACATTTGAGTGTGAATGGCCTGAAATTACTAACCAAACTTGAAATGGTCAATGGTTTGCCTGAATTAGAAGATATGGAAGGAAGATGCACGGATTGCTTGTCAGGCAAGCAACAAAGAGAAGCAATTCCAAAGCAGGCAAAATGGAGAGCCACTGAAAAACTTCAACTGATACATTCTGATATCTGTGGACCTATAAATCCAAGCTCTAATGGAGGAAAAAGGTACTTTATAACCTTTACAGATGATTATATAGTAGAAAGACTTGGGTTTATTTGCTGAAAGAAAAATCAGAAGCTTTTGAAAATTTCAAAAATTTTAAAGCATTAGTTGAAAATGAGAGTGGTAACAAGATACAATGCTTGAGGACTGACAGAGGAGGTGAATATACCTCCAATGCTTTTGATGAATTTTGCACCTCTCATGGCATTAAAAGACAACTCACTGCAGCCTACACTCCACAGCAAAATGGAGTGTCTGAAAGAAAAAATAGAACACTCTTGAACATAGTTAGAAGCATGCTAGCTAGTAGAAATGTACCAAAAAGGTTTTGGCCTGAAGCAGTAAAATGGAGTACACATATTATGAATAGAAGCCCAACTGTGTCAGTCAAGAATATGACTCCTGAAGAATATTGGAGTGGTATTAAACCATCTGTTGCACATTTCAGGGTATTTGGATGCATTGCTTTTGCTCATGTACCAGACAGTCAAAGGAAGAAATTGGACAACAAAAGCATCAAATGTGTTCATTTAGGCATAAGTGATGAATCAAAGGCCTACAAGCTGTACAATCCAGTCGATAAAAAGGTAATAATAAGCAGAGATGTTGTATTTGATGAATCAAAAGCATGGAATTGGGACAATAAGCTGAAAGAAAGTGATGGAAATGAAGTCCTAGTTGACTCTGATGAAATCACAGCTACTATTGATGAACCTGTTGAGCCTCAGGTTACTCATGATCCTCCCTTGTCCAGCTCAGATATGGACATTGGATATGAGAGTACAGATGCAGAAGATGAAAGTTCAGATGAAAATGGTAATCAACTGGAGCCTAGAATAAGGAAGCTTCCAAGTCACTTCAAAGACTTTGTGATGGGTGCAGAGATTGACAATGAGCAAGAATTGCAGAATTTGGCTGTCTATAGCAGTAGTGAAGATCCATGCACTTATGATGAGGCTTGTAAGCAATGTTTTAAGAACCGGACCGGCCGGTTCAACCGGTTCAACCGGGAACCGGACACAGCAGCGGTCCGGGCTAGTGCTGAGAACCGGTAGTCTGTAGAACCGGAAAAAAACCGCTTGAAACCGGTACGAACCGTCCGGAACCGTTCGAACCGGTGAACCGGGGGCGGTTTGAAAAAACCGGCCGGTTCGGAATCTTTTGAAATTTTTTTTAAAAAAAAAAAAAAAATTCAATTTTTTTTTCGTTTTCTTTATTTAATATTTTTCTGAAGGAAACAAAGGAGTAGTAAGGAATTAATCCATAACCTATATTGGAAAACCTATATTAAATACAATTTAATGCCTAGCCTATAATTTGAGTTTATTGGAAAACCTATTAAATACAATTGATACAATTTAATATAATTGATATACTTTTCTGATATGCATTGACCAGCATTGTTTACATGTCTACCTTATTGATATGCATTAATATGCATTCATTGATATCTTGATATTTGCCTTAATTGTATAATATATTCTTAATTCTTAACAAACAATTTTAAGTTTATATGATTATGTAAAGTTTATATGATTTTGTCCAATTTAAAGTTTAACAATTTATATGAATTATGAATTTCGAATTTATGTATAATTATTTGGTATAAATTATGCATTTTGGATTTATGATTTCTTTATTTTAAGTTTCTAAATTTTCTATTTTGTTAATGTTACTTTATTAATTTGTTTATTAGTTGTGAAATAAGAAAGTTATATGAACGGTTAAATATAAACGGTTTAATAACGATTGAACCGGTCCGACCGGTTGACCCTTGAACCAGTAGCCACACCGGTTCGACCTCCGGTCCGGTTCTTAAAACATTGCTTGTAAGCATCAAGTGTGGAAAGATGCTATGGATGCTGAGATAAAAGCTATAGAAGACAATAACACTTGGGAGTTGTCAGTCTTACCTGAAGGGATGAAAGCAATTGGAGTGAAATGGATTTATAAAACAAAGTATAATGAAATGGGTCAAATTGACAAACACAAGGCAAGATTAGTAGCTAAAGGCTACCCTCAGAAGTATGGTATAGACTATAGTGAGGTCTTTGCACCTGTTGCCAGATGGGAAACCATTAGAACAGTGCTAGCTTTGGCTGCAAGCAAGGGATGGTGTGTCTATCAGCTAGATGTAAAGAGTGCATTCTTACATGGTGAGTTGACTGAAGACATCTATGTAGAACAACCAGCAGGTTATCTAAAGGGTGACAGTAAGCAGGTGTATAAGTTGAGAAAAGCTTTGTATGGACTTAAACAAGCCCCTAGAGCATGGTATAGCAAGATTGAAGCTCATTTTTTAAGTGAAAAATTTGAAAAGTGTCCTGTTGAACACACTTTGTTTGTCAAGAAGGTAGATAACAATGATGGTATTCTCATTGTTAGTATATATGTAGATGATCTAATTGTCACTGGTAACAATCTAGTTCACATCAATACCTTCAAGCAATCAATGATGAATAGATTTGCAATGTCAGATTTGGGAAAAATGAAGTACTTTTTAGGAGTGGAGGTTTGTCAAACTGATGATGGAATTTTCATCCATCAGATGAAATATGCTTCTGAGATACTAAGCAAGTTTGGCATGGAGAACTGTAATGCAGTAAGTAGTCCAATTGTGCCTGGTTGCAAGTTAGTGAAAAATGAAACAGGAAAAGCAAGTGATGAGAAAAGATACAAGCAGATAGTTGGTAGCCTGATGTATTTTTTAACACCCCGAACTAACTATCCTTAAAAACGTGATCTTAAAAACTTTTTAAAGATAAGTAGCCGGAGCGCTACGGAAAACATTTTCAAAACGATTGTGCACAGGACACGAAACGTCGCAGCGGAAAACATTAAATAAAGGATTTTCAAAACAATGAACATGATAGCTCAAAAGATAATTCATTAGCATAAAACATAAGTTAAGATGTTCGCATCGATATACGACGGAATACAAACGATCCCCGACTCGATGTTACAAAATACCAGAGCACTAATATACATCACAACCAAACTAAACTTAACAAAGCTATACAAAGGTAGCCTACACTAGCTCCTCACAAAAGTGCTCCACAACAAAAGGATCTACAGCTAAAACTCGTCGAGACCTCGACCTGAATACCTGAACCCCCAAAGGTCCAGCACATAACAGATAGGTAGAGAGTTAGTAAACATAATCACATACATACGAATATAGAAACGCACCTATATTCAACCTATCACGTATTACTAACTCACACACATGCCTCAATAAGTAATACATCAAATAACACATACTCACAAATTCACAACCAGATAGTTTCACGTCGTCTCGGACAACACAAAGAACTCACGTAACACATAACACATAATTGCACATTTACTCAAATGCGACTAATGCCAAACATTCAATGTCATGCCAACCTAGACACGACTAATGCATGTGGTACCATCTTCTTTATCAAGGAACTTACCATTGATATTCTTCCTTATTGGACAAGTCCAATATCCTTCTTTATCAGACAAGTCTGATATCCCTAAATAATGCATGAATTTATGAATGCCATGCATTTACCAAACATATGATAATCACTTAGCACGAATCTACTGCTCATTACATGGATAACATAATCCATTAAACTTCTTTATCAGACAAACTGATATTCTTCTTTATCGGACAACCCGATATACAAAATACATATACTTCTTTGACATTTTATATAAGTGCCATCACACAACACAATTATTAAACATATAATAATTCAAAACCAAAACAGAACCATGTTACAAGTGCCTAGATACACTTATAAACATCAACAACAATTGCTGTCGCAGAGGCCTTCGCTAAGCGAGGGCTTAAGTCACCTACTCATGGCGAGCATTGGCGAGCTTCAGCGAACATGTTCGCTACAGCGAACTCCTGGTCGCTTAGCGAACTACACCAGAAAAATATATGTTCTTGAGTTTTCCAAAGGCGGTTTAACACTCAAATCCATCCAAAATACATTATAATATGTTATAAATGCATAACAAGTGATCAATCATGTATATACCATACATATATACATGTATTAACATTCACAAACACCAAAACACATCACACATACAAAATCATGCCAATTTCTTGCAAAATAAGCAAAGTTGCATAAACATGCAAAACAATCATCAAACATATACATATTCCCTCCTAGTTGTTCATTAAGCATACTAAGATGAAAATGACATGTTTATGATAAAGAAATTTCACCCAAACCCCAAAGAAATTGGGTGAGAGAGTTTGGGAATGGAGGCTAGACACCTCCCCTCTCTTGGATCACCCAAGCTTATGCTTAACCACTCTCACCTTGGATTGAATGATGATTCTTGGCCTCTAAACTCTTCTCCTTGCTCGTGTTCTTCTTCTTGCTCCCCTAGGGTTTTGCTCTTGCTTCTAAGCTTACAAACTTCTAACTTCTCATGAAAAATGAATTGTGATACTATTCATTGGTTTGACTTGGTTACTTATACCACTCTCTATTGGTCATGAACCAAGCCCAATGGCTTAGGCCCATTAAGCTTCACGCCCAAGCAAGCCCACTAACATGGCAAAGGTTTCGCTCACAAACTTATGTTCGCGATAAATAATTATGCGTCGCGTAAATAAATATTTAACACTAACCCAAAATATATGCAAATATATAAAATATCGATTTACTAAAAATCGGGTCGTTACATATTTGCTAGCAACAAGACCTGATTTGGCCTTCTCAGTGTGTCTTGTAGCTAGATTTTTGGATAGACCAACAGAGATTCATGAAGCTGCATTGACAAGAATCCTGAGATATGTTAAAGGGACAGCTGGTTATGGAGTGTTGTACAAGAAAACTAGTGATGAACTGCAGTTAAGTGCTTGGACTGACTCAGACTATGCTGGAGATCTAGATGATAAGAAGAGTACATCTGGATATTTGTTTATGCTTGGAAGTGGTGCCATTTCTTGGTCTTCAAGAAAGCAGCCTATAGTAACTCTATCCACTACTGAAGCAGAATTTGTTGCAGCAGCCTCCTGCTCATGCCAGTGTGTTTGGCTTGGTAATGTGTTGAAGCATCTAAGGATAAGTCAGAAGAATACAACCATCATCAACTG
Organism: Trifolium pratense; assembly: GCF_020283565.1. NCBI lineage: Eukaryota > Viridiplantae > Streptophyta > Magnoliopsida > Fabales > Fabaceae > Trifolium > Trifolium pratense. The sequence goes on along the minus strand of NC_060061.1, from coordinate 2,110,988 downwards.
TGATAACAGTTCTTCAATCAAGCTTTCAAAAAACCCTATTTTACATGGCAGATGTAAACATATTGATGTCAGATTTCACTTCCTTAGAGATCTTGCAAAGGATGGCATCATTGAGCTGGTTCACTGCAGAACTCAAGACCAGCTAGCTGACATTATGACAAAACCATTGAAGCTTGATACATTCTGTGACCTTAGAAGCAAAATGGGAATGGCAGATCTTGTGTGCTTAACCTGATGTTTAGTATTTTGTGTATAAACTGATTTTTAGTATTTGTGTTTGTAGAAATCAGTTTAAGGGAGGGTATGTTGATAGTTGTATATGTGTCTTTGGGCTTAGCTTGCATTGGGCCTAGTATGTGTCAAGTCCATTTGTGTTGCTTGTGTGCCAAGCTATATAAGTCAAGCTTTGTAATCACTTGTAATCACTTTTGCTAATCAATGAGAAACAATTGAGTTGGTTACAACAAACTTTTTCAGTTACAACAATCTTTAATATAATATCAACAAAATAGAGTTAAGTGATGTGACGGAAAATATGGTTGTGACATTATCATTGCATATTCTTTTTTCTCATAAATTATACGTACCTCCTTAATTTATTTATTTTTTCATTAATAAAAAAGTAATAAAAACAAGAAGCATTTTAAATTATTCTGCTCAAGAAAATTTAGCCTCCAATAAGAATATGATATACTATCGAGTTTGAGTTCTCTTCATTTATTATCCCTCCATTTATTCTTCATTTGGAGAGAGATAGACACATTATGAATTAGTGGGACCCATTAAAAGTGGGTCCCACTAATTTGTGGACCCCACTAATTTTTTCTTGTGTCTATCTCTCTCTAAATGGAGAATAAATGGAGAGATAACAAATGGAGGAACCTGAACTCATATACTATCAACAAGAAAATTATTCTGTACGTGATGATCGAAGAAAACGAAACATCAACAAACAACCTAAGTACCAGGTTTGAATATGATATACTATCGGTGTGTACTATGGTTTTGATATATATGTCGTGTGACTCATGATAGGATCACTTTGATAATTTATAGAGTCAACTGATCGAGTTAGGAAGATACATCATCATGTACAATTCTTTTCACTATGATTTTCTTAGTTATTTCTCAATTCATTAATTTATTTATTTTTTTGATAAAGAATATTCATTAATAAATTAATCATGAGAAAAAGATACTTATATAGATTCCCATTAAAACTAGCACTTTAAGAAGCACACTCTTCAATACACTTTTTTTATTGGTTAAAACTCAAATGAGCTCAATTAAATTTATACGAGATTTGTATAATTTGGTGGGATACATGTGAATTTTAATCAATTAACAACAATTTCTTAGCCTAAAGATATGTTTGGTTGAGCTAATTAAAAACGAAATAAATTTGCCATGAGAAGATTATGAGGAATAATATTAAAATTTTATTCATTATTATGCTAAAAAAAGTGATATAGTGTATTGTGAAAGAATCAGAAAACTGACAATTGAAAAGGTTGTTGTTGGTAAGAATGTGACTTCTCTATCTGTATCAATAAAAAATTATATGGATTGATCTAATTGTGGAGAAGTTGATATATAAAGATTCATACTGTATTGTCATGTCATGCATTGATGACTATTTGCAAAGTGTTTATGTGCTATATGACTTATGATGTTGATATTGTTATCTACATTTGAATTATGATACTATACTCATTTTATAATTTTGAGTTTGTTTAACTACACATTTGGTTTCTTATGTTTATTTTAGGTTTTAATTTGGTCCCTTACGTTTAAAAAGTATCAATTTGGTCCCTTACGTTTATTTTAGGTTTCAAGTTAGTCCTTTCCGTTAGTTTTGTCACTAACACCGTTTGAACAGTACACGTGTCAGCGTGTCCAAGTGTCACGTGTCAGTCCACATATGCAAATTGACTGCCACATATGACAAAATTGACGGAAAGGACTAATTTGAAACCTAAAATAAACGTAAGGGACCAAATTGATACTTTTAAAACGTAAGGGACCAAATTAAAACCTAAAATAAACGTAAGGGACCAAATGTATAGTTAAGTCTTTTGAGTTTAATAACTCAATACGATGTGTTTCCTCTGTATCTTCCTGCACATCCTTTGTTGGGATAGGCGACAAAATTTGCAGGTGAAGAAGAGACTAATATGGTTGAAGATTCAAAGTCGTGACCAATGCAATCACAATAGATAAATTTTATTATCTTGTTTAGTTCGTCGACGCATTGGTCAACTAATAATTTGGTATTCCGTAGAATCAACTATATGAGTACAATGAACTTCGACATTTAATTCTATTATGTATGATTTTGTGATTTATGCAAGAATGAATTCGGAATATTTCATATATTTTGAAAGTATTTTTTACCACGGACCAAAAATTTTCCTTTATTGTAATTACCCGTTTTAAACATTTTCAGAATAATGAGCGTCACATTGGATACATAGTTGTTGTCATTATCCCGTAATCCTCTAAGTTGACACTACAACAAAAATGAGCTTTAACAACGCTTTGTAAAAAAAAATGCTATTAAAATTCTCGTTATTATAGGTTAGATACCTATATATAGAGCTGTAAAAAGGGCCTTAAGAGGTCGGCCCTTTAAGAGGCGGACCCACTTATTCCTGATTTTTAATTTTATTTAAATTTTAAACAATTTTTCTAGTGTCGTGAACTTATTCTCTTTTTCTTCAATCAGCACTGTCCACGATCGGCACCCTAAAAAAACTGTGTTTAAAATTTAAATAAAATTAATAATCAGGAATAAGTGGGTCCGCCCCTTAAAGGGCCGGCCCCTTAAGGCCCTTTTTACAGCTCTACCTATATATACACTTAAAATGCTATTAAAATTCATGTCTTTAATAGGGTTTTCTCTAAAAGTGGTGTTATGATACTTTAGCGCTATATCGGACTATGTTTTTTAATAGACTTTAGTATCACTTTTTAAAAAAAAATGATGGTATAGAACTGGTCTATAATTCCACCTACGTTGAAAGAGATACAACTCCAAGTAATTGAAGAAGATTTTTGCTCTTTATTAGAATTACTGGCTCAAAATATATGACTCATCATGATTCCTTGGTGTGTCTCCTCTCTTTTAAACTTAGGTTCATCATTTTTCTGATAAAAAATAGAAACAACAAAGTTAAAATTGGTTTTTTTTTTACTGAATGAATAGTGCGAACAATATTTTCTTATGAACAACGCTTGCTAGATCTCAATAAAGCCATAACGAAAGTTGAAGGAAAAAAAATTACAAGAACGACTATGTTTTGTTACGATACTATGAAGAAATTTAAAAGGGTTAAATATATTTTTAGTCCCTATAGTTTCACAAAATTTTCATTTTAGTTCCTGAAGTTTTTTCACTCAAGGTTCTTAGTCCCTACTTTTAATCAAACTATTGTATACTTTCACATTTTTTAATGATCTCTTATATTCATATTTATAATATTATAAGAACATCTCCGATAAAAATTTAGATTTTTTTACCATTAGATGAATTATTTATGAATTTTTATATGCAAAAAACTAAAAAATCATATTTAATTCATCTCTTGTTAAAAAAAATTAAACTTTTGTAACAGAGATTCATATAATGTACTAAACATGACCGCAGAAAAAAAATTAAAATTTCAAAAAATATGCATGAGTTGAATAAAAAGTAGGGAATAAAAACCTTGAGTGAAGAAACTTCATGGACTAAAAAGTGTGAAAACAAACTTCATAAACTAAAACGAAAATTCTGTGAAACTATAGGGACCAAAAATATATTTAAACTAATTAAAAATAGGGTGAATATTGTTATACTTTTTTTTTTATAAGAAAATGAAATTAATATATTAATGAGTGATGAAGTACAATGGATGCTTCAACCCTTACAATATAGCATTAAACACTTTCAAGACAAGCTAATGGATTTATGCACCAATCGGATAAACCATAGCCATGAAAATATCTTGATATGCTCCATCAAACTGTCGAAACAAATTGAAGCTCCTTTGAAGATGATATTGTTTCGCAATGACCAAATGCACCATATTGTTGCACACCAAATTATATGCCTCACTTTCTTGAGTCTACAAGACTTGAGTAAATCACCAAAGTTTGTGAAATGGACACAGCCAACACTGTGCACATTATTTTCAACACCCATCCACTCAAAGACCTTGTTCCATATCCTTTGCGTGAAGGGGCATGAGAAAAACAGGTGGTCACAATTCTCTGCCAAACATAAGCAAAACACGCAGGCTTTATTGATGGGATCCAAAATAATTCCTCTATTGAAGAGTTCCTCTCTAGTGGCCAATCTATTTTGAAGCAATCTCCAACCAAATATGCTAATTTTAGTCGGAATGTCATTCAACCATAATTCTTTAATTGCCTTCACCGTATTTTCATCCAGCAGATCTTGGGGAGCATTTGCAACCAGAAAATCATAGCAAGAACTAACGGTAAAGTTACCTGATGTATCTGCTATCCAACGTCGCTTGTCCTCTACTTCTATCTTTGAATATTGTTATACTTGATTCCTCGTCCAAAGGATAACTTAAATAGTGACCGTACCATAAATTCTCTTCCAAGAATCAAGAAGAAATAATTAAAAAGGAAACAGTAGAAAATGGGGAATGAATTCTCTCAAGTGTAATTTACAAATTACACTTGAGAGAATAAAGTGTGGTTTGTTACCATTGATTAAGAGAGAGAAACATATAAAAATTTAGAGAAAATGGATTTAGATGGTGTTAGATTACACTTGAGAGAATCCATTCCCGTAGAAAATGAAATAATTAAAGTGCACAAATTCTCCAATACATGTATTTCTTAATTATAGGGTTGAATATAATTTTGACCCCTCTAAAAATATCAAATTTTATTTTTAATCGCTATAAAAATTTTCTTCAAACATTAATCCCTCTAAAAATAACGTTCTAAATGTTTTTTTTGAAAACATATCATTATTAAGACCTTAAAATTATTCAATTATTTTCGTAATTTAGCTAAATAATTAATCAAAGCTAATGATATTTTAAGGTCTTAATAATGATATGTTTTAAAAAAAATCATTTATAACATGATACATGAACTTTTAAAAAAAAAACAAGGACTAAAATTGAAATCCGAAAATTTACAGGGACTAGAGTTTGAAGAAATTTTTAGAGGGACTGAAAATGAAATTTAGTATATTTAGAGCGACTAAAAACATATTTAATCCAAATTATTTTAATGCCATACCTAATTTTTTAATCTAAGTATATTAGTAGGTTTTCTTTTCCCCCTCCTTAATTATATCTTTGTAGTTTCCGCATGGATCAAATTTTTCTTTCGTGTTTTTTTCCTTTTAATTTCATCTTCACATTATTTTATGCAATTAACTTAAATATTGAGAGTTTGTTAATATGTTTTATTTTTATGGATATTAACTTTATATTTGTAATTGATAAGACTATTTTCATAAGTGTCACCATCTGTTTTAAAATGAGTGTCTTTTTAGCAAAAAAATATTTATTATAGAAATTAGTTGTTATGCATTGACAATTTAATTTTTTTTTTAAACATACATTCAATAAAATCACATCATAGTGCAACTTTTATAAATGTGTTCCTTAAATATAACCTCAAATGTCTACATGTCATCATTTCATTGGATGCGTGTAATTTTTTTTTTTACATTGTCGGTTGTATATAAATTAAATTCTTGTTTCAAAATGAATGTCATTTACATATTTCAATGTAGAATTATTATTTTACTTGCAATTGTGCCCTCTAATTTATTGAGTGTGTGCAACTTTCAAAATAATACACCAATAATTGAGGTTAGTTTAATAAATTTACATGTTTTTTTACAATATACTCCTTAAATGACACTCATTTTTAAACACATGAAGTATAAAAAAAAAAAAAGGGAGAGAAAAGTAAATTAGGTCTAAAATATATAATACATAATTTATAATTATTATTATTTTATATTTTTTTGGGTACAATTATTATTATTATTATTTTAGAGTGAGAGATTGAATCAGGATCACTTATTTAAGAAGTCCTAACCATTTGAACCAATTTATTTTATTTTGGCTTTAATGTATTTTTGATCCCCTTATTTTAAAAGCCAACTTTTTGATCTTTATATTTTGAAAACTTGAACTTTTGATCCCCTATTTTAAAAGCTAACTTTTTGATCATCTATTTTAGATTTTTCTGAATTTTAGTCCTCCAACTCAATTTGGTCAAAGTTTTGCCGATGTGTGAAGCTCATTAATGACGTGACAGTTTCCATGTTAACAAAACATTTCCATGTCATTATTCTTTTTAAAAAACCAAATATTTTAAAAGTATTAAAACAATAAAATCATTAATGATAATTAAAAAACAATAAAATAAACCTCTTTACATTATATAATATAATAACTAAAATAAAGCTCTTACATTATTATATAACTAAAAATCGGTAAATTATTCAAAGAAGTCAGAAAAGCAAATACTGGTTCCCAAATCGTGGAACCCTAAGAAATCAGAAACACAAATCATCACACTCTTGTTAACAGCTTTCATCTTTGTTCGCCCCCTCTCAATCGTTCATTGACTTTGTTCAGTGTAGATAATGTTTTTGGGTAACTTACTGATTTTAACTATATATATTTTTTGTCGGGATTTTTAATTATATATACTAGCGGGCCAGGCATGTGTCTAACTTATGCAACAAAAAAAAAAGATCTTATATTATGGTGAGTTTGTTAATAAAAGATTTATGTTGCTACTAAAAAAAAATCAAGGGTATTGTTGGTATTATGAAGATATAGATATAGATATAGATGTATAGAGATTAATTTTACTGTTTTTTTAAATTATTATTAATTAATTATTTTATTGTTTGATACTTTTAAAATATTTGATGTAAAAAAATTTAAAGACATGGAAACATTTTGTCAACATGAACACTGCCACGTCATTAATGAGTTTGACACATCGGCAAAAATTTGACCAAATTAAGTTCGAGGACTAAAATTCAGAAAAATCTAAAATATGGGAACAAAAGTTCAGGTTTTTCAAAATAGGGATAAAAAAGTTGGCTTTTAAAATAGGGGATCAAAATATCAGGTTTTTTAAAATAGGAGATCAAAAAGTCTCTTAAAATAGAAGATCAAAAATTCAAATTTTTCAATATAAGGGGATCAAAAGTGCATTAAAGCCTTTTATTTTTTATTTTTTATATAATCTACAGAGTAACTTAATATCAATGAAGCTCTATATGGTTTATATTATATTATGAATTATATGATGAACTCTAAATTATCACGCTTTATTTATCTTGCAGCTTAATTAATCTGAATGATCCATTTTTTATTTTTCTAAAAATCGAAGAATTAACATAAAAATAAAATACTAATGATGAAATACATTAAAAACAAAATTTATTCATTCAAGAAATAAAAGTATTTATTCAAGAAATAAAAGTATTTAGAATAATTTAATAAATTATTATAAATTTGAAATTTCTCCCATATAGGCTGTACTGTAGCCATATACGACTAAACCCATATATTCGAGCAAATCTATTATTTTTATAATATATTAAAATCGATTACCACCAAAGTTCCTAAATTATCCTTATTGTTTTTAACCACGTTGCAAGTTTTATATCCTTCATTGTAATTTCGCTAAAAAAATATTAAAAAAAAATAGAAAGACTACAAAAAAAAACATATATAGAAAGAATATAAGTTAAATAAAAAAAGTGGATATGATTAAAAATAGGAATAAAACAAATTATAGATAGAAACAAAATAAAATAATCTATAGCATAAAAATAGCAACAAATGAGATGAATACGATCAACTAAACAATCTTACTAAAATTTTATAAAAAAAATATAAAAAGAATATAAAAAAAAATACAATAAAAAAATTTATATGCTTAAAAATAAGAATAAAATAAATCATAGGAATATAAAAATAAGAATAAAATAGTCAAATTTTTCTAATCAAATTTTGATTAAAAAATATACACGGGATAATTATTTGTAACAAATACTTCTTTTTTTGACGCATTTGTGACAAATACATTAAAAATTGAATAATTTGTCATTGATAATTAATTATAATCAAATTTATCCATTTAATAAATTTTACAAAAAATAGCACAATAATATCACTTATATTTTAACAATAGTATATATATAGTAACAAATTTTTAAATATTTTATTCTACATACATCTTCTACCATAATATAATGACAAATTTAAATATCGAATAAAATTCAATGACCCGTGCAAATGCACGGCACGGGTCTTTCAACTAGTTATTTGTATTGTTCAAGTCAACTATGAATGCAAAATTTCTTTGTCTTTCTGTGTAGTTTTGGCTGTGAAATTGCCGAAGCTTAGAAAGTGTGATTTTCTGCAAATATATCTATCGGTTTGACCAAAAACATGAAAAGATCGTGTGAATGCATGGATATATGGCTTTGACCAGTAACCACTCTTTTTGTTTCTAATACTCATTTTCTTCAAACGGTTGACTAGTAAAACAAATTAAAGTTGACTCTATCTTTGATTTTACTTGTTCTTAAAAAAAATACTGAAAAGGTAGGATAGGGGTTCAGTGCATTCAGGAATTCACTGACTGCAGTGCAGTCGGTCACATCTAGACCGTCTGATCAAGATCAGACGGTCCAGATTTTAAGATCAGATTTTATAATTAAAATCTGATCTTAAAGTATGAACCGTCTGATCTTGATCAGACGGTCCAGATTTATTGACTGCATGCAGTCGACTTCACTAAATCCAAATCCGAAAAGGTAACCTCTCTATGTACTTGTCTATACGTCAAGGGTTGTTAATTAAACCTTTTCTTTTATACTGTACTTAGAACGGAAAGTACTAGTAGTAATTTATTTTTTATTTTTTGGTATATAGGTAGTAGTTACTTTTTATCTATAGATAAAATATCAAACACTAAAACTTTCACCCACACAACTGTGGTACGCTATCGTTAGCTAGTTATGGGTGGTTTTTGTTTTGCCTAATGAGATTGTAGGTAGGGGTGGATAATGGGCGGATCTGGGTGGGATCGGGCACAAAATTATCACCCAGCCCAAATCGTAGAGTCAGAGAATAATATTCAATCCGCCCAAAAAATGGAGAGCTGTTTTTACGGGTTCGGCTTTGTGGTTTAAATGATTTATTGAGCGGTTTGATTCGGATTAGACCATTCCTAGCCCAATTTAACTGACAGCCCAATTGTAATATTTAGCGTATTTTTTATAATAAAATTGTACTAAAATAGATATTAAGTAGTATAATATGTTGGACAAAAGTTGCATAACCAACCATTGTAAACATTAAAAGTTAATACAGTCATCCACAAAAAAAAAGTGATGTTATCTAATTAAGTAATGCAATTATTAAGTATCATTTGCTTTATCCAGTAGCATTTGTATAGTTTTACTTATTTTGTATGTGTGTGTGTGTTATAGTGTATGTCAAACCATATAGTTAAATACGTTGCGCTTAATTTTTCATCTATGTGGACGGGTTTCGGGTCTCAACGGCCCAGTTCCCTTAACCCGGACCCGTCCATGTCAACTTTATGTAAAACGAATTCTCAAATCCATTGATCTACAACCCAATCCAAACCGCCCATTTCTCTGTTTTTTTCCTCGGTTTTTTCGGGTTGGACCGGACCACGATTTTTCTGTCCACCCCTAATTGTATGATTGTTTGAGCTTTACTTGGGGTGAGTTCTAATTTATCATATTGTTATTTGGTCGATTCAGAATGTCCAGAACAACTTAATTTTTCTAAAAGAATTTCTTCTGTTGGTATGGTGAAACTTTTTTCTTGAAAATGGTTTATGGCTAAAATTCCTGATATTCCCTACTCGTTTTATGAATGGGAGGTTCGACCAATTTTAAGCTAGAGCCGATAGTTTGGTGTTCTGTGGAGGTGCGCCTAAGCCTTGGTGATCTGGTTGCACAGTATGGGCCTTCTTTTTTCTTTGGAGATTCTATTTTCTTTGCGGATGACTTAGATGTTGTTTTTCTTTTTGGAGTGGTTTATACTCATGTTCTATTTTCTTTTGTTTTGGGTGGAGGAATAATAAAATGGTTAAGGAAAATGCTTAAAACTTAAAAGTCTTCTTAGAATAAGGAAGTAAATATAAAAAAATTGACTTAATAGTGTATTTAACATTTTGAAGTTTGAAAATTGTCATTTCTATATTTTGCATGTTTAATCGGTACTCCCCCGTCCCAAAATATAAGCAAAAATGAGTCAAAATAACTTAATGTATTTGGTTAAAGATTTGGACTAAATACATTCATTTTTATTCACCATTTTTTACTTATATTTTAGGACGGAAGGAGTGCCTTGGAACATTTGTTACCATGAGAATATTTCTAAATATGATGTCTAGTTATCACAAAATTTGAATTTATATCTGACCCAATCTTACAAATACATCAACTTGTTTAAGATAATGACTACTTCACTTGCAAATACTATTCAGATTATATCTCATATATATAGCATGAACGAAATCAGATATTATATTATCAAGAATGACAACGTTTTTGTCGTAGTTTAGTGGTTAGAAATTTCACCTTTAAGGTAGATATGTGCAATGTCCTGCCAGTGGAGGAATAATAGGCCTCTGCACTTCCGGCCCACAATGCCTGCTGAACCTAGCCACTTGAACCACCACTTTTTATAAAGAACCAACATAGTGTGACAAAAGTGGTAGATACTTGGGTTCCTTTTCCATTTGGTCCTGGGTTCGATGCATATGAAAAACATTTGTTGGGAGAAGTAAACTTCTTAAATGGATCTCAGTTAACTCGAGGGAATTAGCCTCCACAGTTGCTCGCGGAGGTGGTCAACTAGATCATTTAACAGAGGTAGTACTCTACTACGTACATGTCATTATAACTCTATCATATGTACCTAAATAAATGTGAATGCTGCCTCATATTGAACATATTTTTATTGGTTATCAGTGGCGGAACTAGGGGTGGCTGGGGTGGGCTGCGACCACCCCCGAAAAAATGAGAAATTACTTTAATACCTTTTGTATTTTTCTAATTTGAAACCTATATATATATTTGTTTTCGCCCACGAATGACCATAAGTAACGCGTAGCCTAGTGGTTCTGAAGAGAGAATGTCACACCTTTGCTCCTGATGGTCGTGAGCTCAACCCTCACCTAACTATTTCGTAAAAAGTTGATTTTTATAGATATATATCAATACCAACAATGGACAACTTCTATTTTTTTTTTTCTTAAAAAAACAAGCCAACTATTTTTAAATAAAAACAATAATTCTCTTTTAAGTATACATGTAATATAATAAAATATATAATTCTATAAAATTAAACTTGTGCAAGTATTAATTTAAAATAAATTATTGATAATTTCAAGTCATTTGGCACACGTAGAATATTATTGACGGCATGCAATTTAATTTTTTTATTACTTAAATTTTTATATGAAATATAATTTTTTGTTTAATTTATATATTATAAATTTTCTAGCGGCCCCCTGAATTTTATTTCCTGATTCCGCCATTGACTATTATAAAGTTGTCTTGATCATAATCTTATCGATATAAATGAAAATGTCAACAAAATTATAAGAGGAATATGTTTTGTCAAAAAAAAAAAATTATAAGAGGAATAGACCTAGTTAACTACGTACAGTGTTCCCAATTATTTTTGGCAAAATAAATTTACTTGCTTAGTTGTGTTTTAGGAGAATTTTGAGTTAGTGGAGTATCTCACGCTTGAAACCAAAGCAAGAGTTAGTTCGATGAGGTGGCGTCTTCTGACAATGACATAGCACGTGTGGACCATGTCACCTTACTTAATGACACATGTCAATAGTTATAAAACTACTTCATACATGCTTGAATTTGCGATAAAAGTTATATAGTTACGTTAAGCCACCACAATTAGGTTTGATCTAGTGGTGAGTGGTTTGGGTAGTATGTTATAGGTTCAAGATTCGATTCCCAACTCATCGTAAACTAAAAGGAAAAATCAACACAATATTTTAATTTTCCTCCTATAAGAAACTAACGATAAACTCATTCTTAACTTTGTTAAACAAACTAACGATCAGATCGGTTGACACTATCTTAACTTTGTTAAACTCATTCTTCATTCAAACATTAACTACCGGAAAAAAAAATGTTGTATCATTTGCATATTAATGAAAAAGAAAATATAAAGAAAGAAAACCAAATTGTATTCCTGTCAACAAAAAAGGCCAAATAGTATGAAATAAAAAAAAAAATTGCGGTAGTGGGCTTCAAGGACTTATGAGGCAAAAGCTATTGCAAATTTTCTATATAAATTATAAATAAGTAGGTGGTGTAGCTCTATCTTGTCATTTGCATATTCTTGCAAACTCTCAAGTCTTTATCTCTCCCTCTTTTTTCTCTATCTCTCTCAAAAATCAATTTCAACCCTCCAAATTTTGGGGGATCATTTTCCAAGGATAGACTTTGTTAGCATTTCAAATATTTGGTACAACAAAAATGGGAAGACAACCTTGTTGTGACAAAGTTGGTTTGAAGAAAGGACCATGGACTGCAGAGGAAGATAAAAAGCTCATAAATTTTATTCTTACTAATGGCCAATGTTGTTGGAGAGCTGTTCCTAAGTTAGCAGGTTTCATTTCATTACCCCCTTATATATGATTCTGATAAGTGGTTATCAGAATCGTAGTTTTAAATTGCAATTGCAGTTGCATCGTGATTATTGATATTGCAGAGCATCATAGTCATTTCTTGCTAATGTGATTAAAGTCTAAAAAGGGTTCATTAAAGTTATACTTATTTTTTTTGTCTTTCTTTTCAAAAAAAATTCCATTTTTCACAGACAAGGAAATCAAGCATTTATTTAAACCGGGGGCACTATTTAGCATTTTCCTTATTTAAAATGTATATATTGTTTTACCCTTTTAAAAATATATTTTGAATATTTTAAGTATAAATTTTAATTTTAAGAAAGCATAAAATATTTGAGATAGCATATGTTTCTTCTAACTTCATTATTTTTGGAAAATGTTTAAGTGGAAAAAAGCTTGCATTTTTAATTGAAGTAATTAGCATAAAGTTTTAAATATTTTGACCTTAATTAACATAAAAATTGTTATGAATTCATGCAGGGTTGTTAAGGTGTGGAAAAAGTTGTAGATTGAGATGGACAAATTACCTAAGGCCAGACTTAAAGAGAGGACTTTTATCAGAATATGAAGAAAAAATGGTCATTGATCTTCATGCTCAACTTGGCAATAGGTTCTTTCAATAACCATTTACTCTGTTACCTCTGTTTTGCATGCTTTGCAATAAAATATTTGACTAAGTTTATCTAAGAGAGTAGTAATATTTAATTTAGAGTAATTGAATATTTCTTAATCATGCTAAATACAATAACTTAAGAGAAATTAATCAATTCTATAATACACACTTTTCATGTTGCACTTTGTTTATTCAACACAAAAAGAAGACACAGTCATTGGTCCATAATATATATTACATTTAATACAATTAAAAACCTTATAAAAAAAATTTAGACCTAGTGTTTTCTAATTTCTTTTATGTTATCTTCAGTTTATTTTAAGGTGAAAAATAAACTATTCATGATTGTTGTTCTATAAAGTTGACTCTAAATGGGAATCTTAAATATTGAGTAAGTAATGTTAGCCATGTTTGTCTTATAGGCTAATATTTTTTATTTCAACTATAGTGATATTTGTAAAAGATATCTTTATAAGTGGCCATGAAGTCATTATTCCTTTTAGACCTTATGATGAAATCATTTTTTTAAAATTTTAATTTATTGATTATTGTCTACAAAAGTGTGTTAAGAGTTTGAAGTTGTAACCTTAAAATGGCAGAATGTAAATTTCATACGAAGTGTATTAATGTCACTTTAATTAATATCGATGTTTTATTTTTTTGTGCAGATGGTCTAAAATTGCTTCTCATCTGCCGGGACGAACCGATAATGAGATTAAGAATCATTGGAATACTCACATAAAGAAAAAGCTCAAGAAAATGGGAATTGATCCAGTTACACACAAGTTACTCCCAAATGCAATTGATCAAACAAAATGTGAAAAACAACAACAATTGCAAGAACAACAAAATCAACAAGAATCTTCTTCACCTATTGAACATGACACAAAAGTTGAAAATGAGAATGACAAAAACAAGGAACCTCAAAAGCAAGAAACATCCTTTGAATCATCAACAATCAATGAAGCTAAAGAACAAGACCAAGTTATGACACCACTTTTTGATTCATTGGAACTAATGAATGAGTTCTTAATAGAAGAAGTTCCAATAATAAACTCAAATGAAATTCTAGTTCCATGTGTTCCTTCATCTTCATCAAACACAACATCAACATCATCATCTTCAAATTCAAATTCATCTAACTTCCTTGAAGATTTGCTTCTCCCTGATTTTGATTGGTCACATAATTTTAATGTTAATAATAATATTGAAAATAATAACTTTAATGAAAATAGTAATAATAATATTAATATGACATTATGGGATGATGACTTTATTAGAAGTTGGGACTTTGTAATCAATGATGATGATGATGGTGACAGAAAGCAAGTGTTTGAGGCTCCTCATAATCAGTATCCAAAAGTGATTATGGATTCAGAAATATGGGCCTATGGAATGTTTTAGTTTTTATTTTATTTTAACACTGATCATATGGCTTACTTGTAATGTTCTTGTAGGTTGTTTCAAAGAATAAAGAAAGAGATTCATAGAAAATACCATCTTTTGTTTAGGAGTATTTTTAATGTTATCCACTTTTATTTTCCAAACATTTTACCTTATGATAAAAGTGCAAAAAGAAATAGTATGTATATGTGGATGTGTCAATTTGTAGTTGTTTGTCCTAGTGATGGCATACTTTTTTAATGTCCTTTTATCACTTAAATGAAATTTATCTCTCTTTTTTTCTCAACAAATTTATCTTTTCTTGGTTTGCAAATTTAAAGAGAATGGATTAGTAAAATATTAAATAGAAAAATTGGAATAATAGTACGAGTTTAATGTTGTGTGAAAGGGGTTACTCATCCAAGTCCCACATCGAGTAGTTGGAAGAAAAAAGAGGTAGAAATTTATTATAAATATATATGAAGAGTTAATTTGAGTTTTGTTCACCAAAATAACTCTAGTCTTTGAGTGAATTAGGAGGGTTTGCAATTTTTTTGTTCAAAAATTATAGTCGAGGGGATTTGCAATTTTAGTCCTTGTAAAAAATTGCAATTGTGTGAGAGTTTGATAGGTTGCAATTTCGCCTTATAAAAATTGCAGATTTAGTTTTATATTATTGCAGATTTGATAGTAAAATATTATTGTGAGTTGATTTTGTTTGGTTTTATTTATTGGTTGAATATTCTGTTTGTTTTTATTTATTGCGCGGAGACTTTTTTTTCCTGATTGTTTTCTCAACAAGTGGCATCAGAGCAAATGTTTCGATCAAGGGAGGAAGAGAAGTTGCGCTGCACAATTATTTGAAGAGAGGTTAGTTGTCAATCTTATTTCTGTTTTTCTCAAAGTGTTATGGCTACTTTCAAGTTTGGATGTTCCTTTGTTTGATGGGAGGACGGATTTCTCCTTATGGCAATGCACAATTCAAGACTATTTGGTCCAACAAGGTCTTGATTACGCTTTAGAAAAAGAAAAACCAAGTGAGAAGAAAGATTCAGAGTGGAGTACAATTAAGAAAAAAGGCTGTGAGCACAATTCGTTTGGCACTTGCTCCACAAATTAAAGTGACTGTATTGAAAAAACCTTGTCCAAAGAAATTGTGGGATTTGTTGGAATCTAAGTTTGCATCAACCACATTAACTAACTGACTGATGATGAAAATAAATTTGTACTCACTGAAGATGGAAGATGAAGGTAATGTGTTTGATCATATTAATAAGTTTAATGAGTTGATATCTAGACTTATGAATTCAGGCGACGATATCAAAGATGAAGAACAAGCGTTACTTTTGTTGGCTTCGCTACCCAAATCTTATAAACCACTCGTGCAGTCAATGTTAGCCGGAAAGAGTACACTGCAACTAATGAAGTTGTGAAATCATTGAAAGAAAGTCAACAAATGATGGGTGTTGATAAATCTTCTGAAGACAATCAAATACTAGTAGCTAAAGGTTGGCGAAGAAAAAATCAGGGAGATCAATATGAATATGATAGAAGAGTTCAATCAAGAGATATGAGTAACGTTAGATGTCATTATTGTGAAGAGCTCGGTCACATGCAATTTAAATGTCCAAAAGTCATGGAAGATCTGCGAAGCCTAAAGGAAAAAACAGAAAAGCTGAAGAACACTACATCTGCAAATGTTGTTGGTCATTATGATGATAATGATCTTCTCCTTTGTGAGGTTGAAGTTGATAACAAAGTGAAGAGACGTGAGACTTTGGATGAAGGGAGGATATGTTGTGCGAAAAGGGATACTCATCCAAGTCCCAAGGCGGTGCTCGATCCCGCAGCTTCTGCCTTGATCACAGGGCGGTGCTCTGACCAATTGAACTACAATCCCAAGAAAAAAGTCGTATAGCATACATATTCTTACAATTTCATTCAAACTCTTTTTTTTTTATTTATTTGAGATTCGAACCCCTGTACTCGAACTGAAAGGGAAGGACTTATATGTATATATTGATATATTTTTTATTATTTTTATGGGTCTGGACTTTAGCGAGATCGACACGAATTACTCGTAATCGGTTCGTTATTGCCAACTTGATTGAAATAGTTAGAATCGAGAATTTGGTCTAACTCAATCCTACAAAATCAGTTTGTAAGGTAAGAGTTGTCTCTACTTTATAAACACATACACATGTCATCTTACATCCGATGTGAGACTTCCAACACACTCCTTCACCCCCAACACTATTGAGCTTAATGCGTGGATATAAATGGTGGGTGGTCTGATAGCGGAAACATGATAGCAGGTGGCCCAACAGATCATGTAGAGGCTTTGATATTATCTTAGAATTGGTAATTAAACATAACTCAACCCTATAAAATCAGCTTGTAAGGTGAGAGTTACCTCTACTTTATAAACCTATACACAAGTCATCTCACATCCGATTTGAGACTTCTTAACAAAGACATTAACTACTTAATATCAAGTCATTTTCAATGTTAAACAAAAAAGTAAATGATAACTTTTATGTGCTCCATAATGAAAAAATTATCAAGCGTATATATGACCGGTCTTTGAGTAAAGCTACTAAAACATTTACTTTAGTTCCACTAAACAAATTGATTTTTTTTTTTGGAGATTTTATAATTAAAAAGCCTTATGCAGCAGACAAATTTAAAAAGGTTTAATATATTAAAACTTAAGCCTCAATGTTTGATTTGTGGATTTATAGTGATTTTGATTATTGATTTTTACTATGAATTTGACAATCTCCAATATGACGGCAGGGTGAAAGGATTAAAAATTATTAATGGACTCTTAATTGCTTGAACTTTTCTCTTAAGATTGATCATCACAGCTAGCTAGCACACAGGAAATTGCATATTGCAACTTGTAAAGGAACCTCAAAACGCGTATATATAACTTTTTTAAATAATAAAAAAAAAAACTTTATCCGGTCCTAATACCGTCTAATTCGAGGAGACTAATACCACCATCCATTGGCAGGACCTCATTTAAAGCGAAAGTTTATTTTGTTCTATTTGGACTAGTCTACCGAAATTGGTACGAAAGAGAATTCGAACTTGAAATCTTAAAAGAAACATACTCCAAAACTCAAGTCAACACCATCACTAGACCAGCCTAGATTCGTTGCATATATATAATAATTAACATTATTATTATTATTATTATTATTATTATTATTATTATTATTATTATCATCATCTAACAATTATTGAGAAAGATAAAGAAAATGTAAGAATTTTCTCATAGTTTTAAAACCACAAAATCATTCAAAGAAAATGACCTATAGAAGTGGAGATAATCAAGCTTTGAATTCTCTCTCACAATTACAAACACACACAAACTATTTTTTTTATGGCTCATAATCCTTCGTGACATAGTCTTTGAAAATATATGCAAATGGGGATTTAGCTTCTTATTTGGACTTATGATTTTGTCCTTCATTGCAAATATTTCGACTTTCATTTATTTCATTTTACTATTGTCAAAAAATATCTATTTCATTTCACACACTCTTTTTGGCAATTCTTGTTTTTACTTTGAGGACAAAATTGTGGTTTACTTCATGAGCCTTTAGAGAATAGCATTTCATGTGTTAAAGATTGACATTTTTTGTCAATCTTTATATGATGCGATGCCGCGTTATTTCCATTGCATAAATGTGCATGTTCCCCCAAAAATCTCTATTACACTACATTATTTTCTACTAAAAATAACATTGTTTATTTGTTTAAATGGGAGTACATTAAATACAAATATAAATTTAACGTTGTTAAAAAATAATTAGAATGACCCCGCACCTGCAATAGTGTTGGGTGTGAGGGGTGTAACAGTCTGGGCCATTCTCTTAGGAAATTCCCGCACTGTCACTTCACGATCTTCTATACTCTCATTTCTAGTAGAGTTTTTACCTTATGTGGGAATCGAACAACGTACCGTCGAAATGGATTGAACACGTACTTGAACTCACAGATTACGTGGTTTGATTCCTACGGAAGACAAAAACTTAACTAAAAAGTGGAGTAGAAAAGATCGTGAGGTGTCAGTGTCAGGATCGCCTACAAGGAGGTGTGTTAGTCTCACACCAATTACAAGATGGTCTGAACATGTGTGTATAAAGTATAGAAAATGTTTACCTTTACAAGCCGAATACTCAATTCTAAAATATAAAATATAAGTGTTTCCATCACTAAGAGACTAAATTGCAAAGGAATTTAATATTTTTTACATCAAGTTTTCTATGGCTTACTCAATTTCGACTAACTTGTTAAAAATATGTTACCCAATATTTTTCCATGGCCACTATAACAAATCAACATTAGACCTACAACTTACAAGATGTGATCGATGTGATTACCAAGTCTTACATTACATATGATGCACATCATTCTCAATCCATATCACCTAAGGATTCTACAATCTTGTTCGTTGACACTCATAAGCTCAAACTAATTATACAAAGACAAGTGGAGGTTGCAAACTTAGCTAGTGAAACAAAAAACACAATCATGCATGTTCCATTTTATTTTATTTTTTTGGATGACAAAGCGCGTTTTATATGTTGGAACTTCTAAAACTATATATGCCAGATCGAAAATCACTAATCTATGTCCAACTTTGTACTTCTAAGTTGTATAGGTTGCAACATGATTACACATAAAACTTTAGATTTTATATGATTAGATTAGATTAGTTTCTATGATTGTTCCATTAATTGAGCACACATACACATTAATTCACTAATCAACATCTTATACGTGTATGGTGACTATAATATATATCAACTGAACTTACCTCTAAATTTAGTTTTAGAAGTGTATATATGTTGATCAGATAGTGAATCAATATCTTTATTCAAAAAAATTGTCGGAGCAAGAAAGTATTGGTCTTCCACACATAATTGGTTAACAAGATACATTTAGTGAGTCAAATCACTTACAAAGTAGTTGTTAAAAGGTCAATTTAGATGTCATTAGGATTCTTAATAGAGTGGTTCAACTATATACATTACTTTTTTTTTTTGATAAGCAAACAATATATTATAAAGGAGTACAAAGGGGTACTCAATCCCTCACAATATAAAGCAAATTATAGTATGCTTTGAAGACATACAATATGATCTAAACACCATTCAGAAAAAGAGAAAGAGGACTTACGACCAAAACGACCCTTAAACCAAAACCAAGAAAAAGTTTTAATATCATCTACAAGTTTGGAAGCATCCGGTAAGTCTCCATTAAAAACAACATTATTTCTAAGCTTCCATAAGCACCATGTAGTAGCCAACCAAATCAAATGACGAATCCGATTACCTTTTCTTGATTTAACAAAAGAACCAAAGGATAAAAAGTGATTCCAACCTTCCAAACCTGTCGGTAAACTCTGTCCTAACCATCTATATATAGTTTCCCACACACCTTTAACAAAAGAGCAATTGAAGAATAGATGGGAACAGTCTTCCATTTGCATATAACAAAAAATACAAGAAATATCATGCGGATTATTCAAAATACCTCTATGATGAAGGGCTGCCCGCGTAGGAAGCTTCTCTAGAAGCAATCTCCAACCAAAAATATTAACTTTAGATGGAACATCGTTTTTCCAAAGCTTTTGGATAGCATCCAAAACATTTGACTCCAAAACAACCGTGTTAGAATATTGAAGCAACAAACTATAACACGATTTAACCGTAAAGAGACCAACCGAATCCGGCACCCACCGCCATCTATCCGACCTCGCTTGATCAAAAGGACAATCAAGTAAAAGTTGCTTAAGAGCTCGAAGATGATGTGCGTCATTGACAGAAAGTTCTTCACACCACTGCCAATGCCACTCGGTATCCGTTCCATTTCGACTCAACCTATCTGAGATCAAAACATCCTTAAAAGCTTCTTTTGCATACAGATTAGGATATAATTCACCAAAACTGTTATTTCCAAACCACTTGAATTTCCAAAATCCGATATCATTACCATCACCAATGCAACAACCCACATTCGATTTGAAGCAATCCTCATCAGCGGTTCTGCCTATGCTCAAAATATCCCTCCACCAAATAGAGTCCTTAGCCCCAACCTGAGGTGTTGTTCCAGACAAAATTTTAGTAGGTAGATGCCCATATCTATACCGCAATAAATCAGCCCACACCCCCTGTCTTTCATCAATTAATCTCCATTTCCATTTGCTAAGCAATGCCGTATTGAAAAGTTCTAAATTTTTTACTCCTAATCCACCCTGGTTCTTTGGTAAACAAATATGATCCCACTTAATCCAGCATAGCTTCTTCTCCTCAAGACCGCCTCCCCATAAAAAATTTCTTTGAATCCTCACTAATTGTTTTAAAATACAACTAGGAGCCTTAAAGAAAGAGAAGAAATAAAGTGGCATACTAGCCAAAACCGAGTTGATTAAAGTGATGCGCCCTCCAATTGATAGCTGACGGCTACTCCAAGAACTTAATTTGTTAGATATAACATCCACCACCGATTTCCATGTCTCTCTCCTTCTAGGATTAGCCCCTACTGGTATTCCTAGAAATTTAAAAGGGATAGAATCTGAACTGCAAGACAAAAAAGATGATCCAGCTTCCAAAAAGTTCACATCTATATTTATACCATAAAGCTTGCTTTTCACAAAGTTTATTCTCAAACCGGACACTAATTCAAAGCTGCTTAACAACACTTTGATAGACCACAAATTATCCCATATGCCTGTCCCCATTAAAATAGTATCATCAGCGAATTGAAGGATCTGAAATTGAATACTATCATTTACCTGGAATCCTTTAAATCTCCCAATCTCTACTGCTCTTCTCATCATTCCAGTTAAACCTTCAGCTACAATTAAGAACAAAAAAGGGGATAAAGGATCACCTTGACGTAGGCCTCTTCCAACCTTGAAATCTTCTGTTGGGCTTCCGTTAACTAGAATGGACATCGAACTCTCAAAGATACAAGCCCGCATCCACTTTAACCAACCATCAGAAAACCCCATCTTTACCATCATGCGTTCCAAAAAACCCCAATTCACAGTATCATAAGCTCTTTCAAAGTCAACCTTAAACAACAAGCATTCATCTTTTCTTCTTTTTGCTAAATCGAGAATCTCATTGAGAATAAGCACCCCATCAAGAATCTGTCTCTGCGGAAGGAAGGCAGATTGGCAGTTGGAGATAACTTTGCCCAAAACTCTTTTCAGTCTATTAGCCAAAATCCTGGACAAAATTTTATAAAGACTACCAATCAAACAAATGGGTCGGTAATCAAAGAGAATTTGAGGGTGGTCCTTCTTTGGAATAAGAGTCAAAAAAGAAGCTGTCACCGCTTTAGGGAGAATAGCATTGTTATGAAATTCTCGTAAAAAAGCCATCACATCATTTTTCACAATAGTCCAGCAAGCCTTAAAAAAGTTAAGATTGAAGCCATCTGGGCCCGGACTCTTATTACCATCACAATCCCATATAGTATCTTTCACCTCCTCTTCTTCAAACGGTGCTAACAAAAGAGCATTGTCTTCGGCGGAAAGAGAAGAAAAATCAATGCCTTGCAAGAAAGGTCTATTATTCCATTCTTCAGAAAAATGCTTGGAAAAGTGTTCTTTCACTTCTTTTTTAATGCCTGTCACCCCCTGTATCCACTCCTCTCCATCCTTTAGCATTACAATTTGATTTCTACGTCGTCTTCCTTTTATGCTAGCATGGAAGAAGCGTGAATTAGAATCGCCTTCCTGGACCCACTTCGTTCTAGATTTTTGATGAAGGAGACTTTCTTTATAATGAATTTGCTCCCAGAATTTTTTGACCAAATCCTTTGTATTGTGAGAGGAAGGATCATCGATCCCGTTAGCGGCCAATTCCTCTATCTCATTCAGTTCCTTCACAGTTTTATCAATGTTGAGATCAAGAAGACCGAAAACCTCACGATTCCACACCTTCAGGCGCTCTTTTAAAACTTTCAACTTTTCTTTAAGAACAAAAGTTTTTTTACCTCTAATTACCGTCGTTTCCCAAACGTCAGCAACAAAAGACATGAAGTTCGGATGCTCTAACCAACAGTTGTTAAACTTGAAAGGCTTAGGACCCCAATCGAGATTAGTACACACAAGCCATATAGGACAATGGTCGGAAATGTCACGATCACCAATCCATTGATTGGATATGCCTCCTTTCTCAATAAAGCCTTCAGATAGTAAAAATCGGTCCAAACGACTCATAGCTGAGCCATCCGAATTAAACCAGGAAAATTTCTTTCCCAAAACAGGTATATCAATCACTTCCATAACATTAATAAACTGATCAAATTCATACCTCTCTAACGGGCTCCTTCCTCCACTGCTGCCTATTCTTTCTCCCAAATTCAAGATCGCGTTAAAGTCTCCTCCTAGACACCAATCACCCTTTGCATTGTTCAATTTAAAATCTATCAAGTCTTTCCAAAGCTTCCGCTTTCCTGACATACTACACGGAGAATAGATATTAACAATGTACAGCAAGCCAGAATTCCATTCAACACACACACCTAAAATGCCATCTCCTGTGAAGCTATACTGAAAAGAGAATAACTCCTTATTCCAAACTGACAATAAACCACCTGATAAACCAATAGATTCTTTCAGCACCCATTCAACATCTTTATGACCCCACAAGTTATGAATCATAAAGTCGTCAAAAGTAGAACTTTTTGTTTCTTGCAACAAACACATATCGAAAGCACCTGATTTTAACAACGAGCTCAAACGACGTCGTTTAGCTGTATTACCCCACCCACGTAAATTCAAGGACATAATCTTCATGGGCAACATTGGTTTTGGTGCTCCCTTTGAATACGTGCTTCCTCAACTCTGGTTTCATTTGAAATAATCCTCTCTACATACCTTTCTCCTACTTCCTCTCCTTCAACCCCCAATTCAAGAGCCCCAAGCCAAACTTTGGATGCCACTTTGTGTTCATAATTCTTCAAGAATTTTCTGTTGCAGTTTCGAATGTCAGAAGAGTTGATAGAACTGCAGCACAGCAACTCGTCAACAGGAAATAAAGAGCCTGACGAACCCGTCCCTGAAGTGATCATCGACGGTTGAACCCTCCTAACCCCAGCGACCTCAGAAGCACCTTCAGCAGAAACAGTATTCGTGTTGGACGAATCTGAACGTGCTTTAGAAGAAGAAATATGAGAATTCTGTTTGCGAGATTTGAGGCTGCTTGCGAGTTGTTGTTGTTTACGCAAAGAAGCAGAAGGAAGAAATAAAGGCGCTTTCCCTGTATGTTTATGCGTACTCAAAGATTTTTTTGAATTATTGTGGTACTGTGGGCCATTATTCAGTTTGTTGTAAACACTCCTTGGTCCATCACTATAAACTCCACCCTTAAGCCCCACTATACCTCCACTAACATTAGAGTTCAAGAAGTTGGATTTGTGAGAGAGGCCTAAATCCTCCGATTTGGAGAGTCTTTTATTTGTAGCCCCTGTGACGATAGGAGGAGAATTAATGGAATTTGTTGGTCCACTTGAGGGCAAATTTTGGACCATACAAAATTCAACATTGGCATTCGCACTAACCCTCTTTGCTGCACCTCCCTCCAAGTTCGTAGTCTCAACATCAAAGTTCAAACAATTCAAACTATCCAAAATAGGAGTAGTTGTTATATTATTTGAGATACGAGATACTTCCTCTCTTTCTTCATGAATTTCCTCATCAGTGACAACCAAATTAATTGGAGAATGTTGAGCATTAACATGAGAGTTTATAACCAATAAATTTTCCCCTTCTCCCGTTGATTCTCTTTCCGATTCCTCCTCCACTAACAACCGCTCCTCTTCCTCCTCCTCCGCTTCCTCCTCCTCATCTCTACCCTCTTTACCTTGAAACTGGTTAGTCATAATTCTCATGGGCCCATAAGAATCTTCGATCACACGTAGATGAAAAATATCATCGTTAATTTTGACATCTAAAAATTCGTCCACCACTTTTTGGCACGAAGATCTAATCATCAGGCGGGCCACATCCATAGATAATTTCTTCATCGTTACATCATCAGCGTTGATGAAAGAGCCCCAAGGTTTCGTAACCTGCGTGAAAAAGAGGTCATTCCACGCGTGGGCAGGGATGCCGTAAACTCGTAACCAAACAATTCTAACCGGATCAACTTCCGTAGGACTCCATGGGCGAATATCCCTAAACCATTGCTTCAACCAATCTTTCGCATCTTCCATAAGAGCTTCCACCTCGCCGTCCTCTTGTCCTTCAAGCAACGCCAAATTTGCTCCAAGAGGGGTAACCTTGACGCCAAAATATCCTTGTCTATGGAAAGCATTTTGAATATTATATGACATTCCTGGTTGATCGACTTCCCCTACAAATGCCTTCTTCAACCTTTCCATGTCATCCTTATCCGCTTCAAAAGAGAAGGCCGCCGTATTCTGTTTTTCTCTTTGTCTCCCTGCCTCCCCCGTCCGCGCTGCTTGGGCGTAAGAATCAACATTATCTGACCGAGTAATAAACTGTAAATTCCGTCCGTTTCTAAGAAAATCACGCGTTCTGCCTTCATCCTTATTAACTATATCACGCGCCTCCTTTCTCTCTTTACTCCGGTCATCGTTATTATAATTGCCTTCTGAACGTTTAAAACGTGATAGGTTCACAGAGATTTTATTTCTTCCGATGATGATGTTATCCAATTCAAATTCAAATTGGCGAGGATCATTCACCCGGTCAAAGCGCGCAAATCCGAATCGTCGTCCTCCTTTGTCTCTTTTCGCTGGTATCACCACCTCCATGATGTCCCCGTAGTAATGAAAAGCATTGAATAACGCTTTTGCTCCAAAACTATCAGGAATATCAGAAAAGAAATATGTAGTAAAGAGATTGAAATTCTCTTTTTTGAAATACCTTGATGTTGCTATATCAGGTTTAAACGGGTTGTTGCCATGTCTGTTACGTCCTCTAACTGTTTGCCAATCATGATTATCATCCCCCATCCTTTAGAAAAAACCTCCCACCGTTCAGTTGCTTCGCCAACACTGGTCCCTAACCGAGGGTAACTCCGTTTCCGGAGAAACCGGGCTAGGACTTTAAACTCTCGTTTGGCTAGTCAACCAACGTAGAAAAAGCCTTCCACCGTTCAGTTGCTTCGCCAACACTGGTCCCTAACCGAGGGTAACTCCGTTTCCGGAGAAACCGGGCTAGGACTTTAAACTCTCGTTTGGCTAGTCAACCAAACGTTGAAAATAGAGGGAAAGGGGGGGGGGGGGGGGGGGGGGGGGGGGGGGGGGGGAAACACATATCAGATAGTAAAATTATGATTCATGGAAGTATTGTTTCATTGGCAAAACAGGAAAAGATCTGCCTCGTTAAAAAACCTTCTTAGTAAAACCCTAAGGGATAAAACCTGCCCGCAGCGAAACTCAACGAGATGATTCGTGCATGTTGATGCTTGTATCCAAATTCGTATTGATCAATTGCCGTTTGCTGCTACCAATCCTCAACCAACTTCAAGTTATTTGGTGCTTGGTTTAAAACACTCTCTATCTTTCACTTTTCTTTAACTATATACATTACTTATTAATACTTTGACTGTTTGCTACACACCTAATAAAAATTAGGGTGCGGCATATCTCAAATACCACTCATATATGTCAAATTTGGATTGTCAGCTCGGCTTGGTCTATTCTATCGAGTTAGATTGTAAAAATATGTCAGGTCAAATTGACCCGTATATAATTTTGTAAGGTTAATAGTACATATTTATCAACCTAGTTTTTGATGTAAATAATACACCAAGACAAATTCACAATTTTATCAAACAAAGTATCTTAAGTGCATAAAATATGAACAAAAAATATGGCTCGTCTCTTGGCGACTAGCCAACTAGGTTATACTAAAATGGCTTAGTTTTTTTTCGCACGTATAATTTTGAAGTCGAATCTAATCTAAAGCACTAAGTGATTGTCTCATCCCTTCAAGTTGACTCAACATTAACGAATTATAAAAGTTGGCGGCATTTCATTTAGTCTTGAATATAAGAAAACGGTATTAATGTATATATATTTTTTATAAATATTACCAAATTACCTTCTACCTTCTACCGTATATAATTGTGTTCAATATTGATTTTTCATCTCCAAAAAACAAATTTGTAGGTATTGAATGTTACAATATTTTCTAATATTTTGTGGGCTGCAATCAATTGTGAGTTTTTGTTTTAATAAAAACGGGTTGATGTTATTGTGATCCATTTGATGATGCTTAAGCCCGATAATTGTGATGAAGAATAATGAGTTTTGGATACTAATTCTGATTTGTGTAGAAATAAAGTGTAGGTCCAACCTCTAGTGTACAAGATGGGTAGTATGGCTAGGGTTGTTATCTTATAAATAGATAGGCTAGGTCCCCTTTGTCATCACGTCATCACAGCCGTCACGCTGAGAAATAAGCTTGTCTGACGTTTGCCCCATTAATAACCTCAGAAACTGTAGCGTGTTATCAGGCAAGGAAGACCTTGTCTAATATATCGGTAATTCCGATATCGGCTATTTCGATAAACATGATTGTTGATTCAAATAAGTACTCCCTCCGTCCCAAATTATAAGGGAAAAAAGTCCATTTTTTTTGTCCCAAATTATAAGAGAAAAATCATTTTCAAGAATGTTTTTTTCCTTATTTTCATAAAATTAAATGCAAATTGCATTTAATTTCTTCTCTCTCTTATTTTCTCAATAAACAACAACCAATAAAAATTGTTTTTACATCTTCCTATGCAACTTATTCCAAGGAAAACCCACAAAAACATACTTCAAATTCTCATGTTTTACTTTTTCTTAATAAGTGTGATTTTTTTATTTTCTCTTATAATTTGGGACGGAGGGAGTATGTTCTAATCTCATATAATATTATCGATCTTTAAATTGTTAATTCTTAAGTGCCAATGTAAACCATGATATCAAATAATGTACATGTGAAAAGGAGGGTCAATACCTATCAATGAATCTAAAAAAAACGCAGGCAATTTAGTTCAAACTGAAAGGCCTACACCTAAACAAATTTAAAGGCTACCTAAAAAGATGCCACTAGTTTTGGCATGTTTATGCTGGGACTTCTAGGAATGTCTACACTAGAGTGGAACAATATACATTTAGCTAGTTAAGAGTAATTAAAGAGTTGAATTAGAATGATATTTTTATTAAAAAACCTAAAACATTAAATATACAAATCTTATAACTTATATAGTAATGTTTTTCTTTTATCCAACGTGACATTTTTAACTCATACGTACCTTTTTTTTTTTTAAGCATACTTAATAGAACAACAATTTGTTTGTTGTAGGATAATAGGTGTGTTTTTTATAAGCAAAAGATGATTAAAATTAGAATTTGGGCAAAGATAAAGTGTTTGTTTTGATTACTAAGAGACAAATAAGAGGGGATGAGGATGATGATGATTGGTCGGTCACTTTAGGTTGAACTTCTTTCATTACATGGGGACAACATGGCACTAAAAAGTTGGCTAAAATTGGATAAAATGGAAATTTAAAATTATTCATAAATATTTATTTTATAAATTAAGTAATCTCACCGCATGTGAATTAGTAATATTTATGTATATTTGTTATTTATAAAAGTATAATCTTATAAATATTTTGTAAAATGCTTACTTTAGTTTCAATATATCTAGCACAATTTACACTTCAAATGTTAATTTAGACATCAAATGTTTGCTTTTAAATACTTTATATATATACAATAATTAAAATTGTCTTACAATGATATCAAATTACAACCTTTTTTCTTTTGTATTAAAGATCTAATAGAGATATTCAAGAACACAAAATTTAAGAGAAATGGTACTGATATCAAATACTGAGTACTTCATATGAGCAACATATATATGAACAATGACAACTCTTTAATTTGCTACATTATGTCTCACACAATATTTTAAATAAACATAGTTATACTATTATTTGTTGTGTTAACGAATTTTTAATGTTTTGGTGTAAATTAAAGTACAATTTTTAATTTTGACAATGTAAACTAAATTACGACATAGTGCTATTTCTAAAATTTTCACGAAATAAAATGTACTTCCTACATTTCAAACTATTCATATAAATTATTTTGATCATCTTTATTTACTGATATATAAAAATAAATATTAATAAATAATGATCAAAATTGTACATCAAAAAAAGTGCAATATAACACTTATTTTGAGACGGACGGAATACTTGTTTGTTATAAAGATACTCCCACTACACTACAGTACACCACACCCATGGATTGGGATGGGGCGGTGCAGAACGGTCTCCCAAACACGCATGAATTCCATTGGAGGATTAAGTGGATAATGGGACCCTTGTGTCATGTGTCTCTCCTATGTGTCCTCAAAAGCCCAAAGAAAAGTCTTTGACACTTTGATAAATCTGGCTTAGAGATTCCTACTTTATTAGTTTAGAATATAAATGAGAAAAAAAAAAACAATAAAAAGGATAATATAAGTAAGCCAAATGTTTTGCTAGGTGAACAAATTAGCTCTATGTTTTATGGTTTATAAGTTAAAAAATTTATTTAATATTTAAGAGTATGATGAGATGAAGTAGAAGTTTTTTAATTTAATCAATATTTTGGATTTGATCTCTGAGTTAGTTATATAGCAGTGTTAAAAATTTTAAGGAGAGTTTCCCGTCCATTTGAGGTTTACATGGTTCAAGGAATTAATTTATGCAGTTGTGCGCAGATGATATATGGTTTATGAAAAAAAAAATTAAAGACTTGTTTGTTAGTCTTTTAATCATGAGCTTATAATTTATTTTATATTTAACTATATATTTAGTGTCTTACGTTTATTTTAAATTTCAATTTATTTTAAACTATATACCAATCATCAATTATAAACTATAAGCTATTAGCTATAAACTATTAGCTATTTTTACCAAAAAGAGCTTAAAGAAATGTGTGTAAATTAATTTTTTTTTCTCAATGAAGTCTAAGTTACCCCTTGATAAATTAAGAGTAATTAACCCTAAATAACACAACATCATGTCAATCATGCAAGTTTACTTCATATCACAGCATTTTCATATCTCTATCCAAAATTAGTTATCTATGTACATGATTGCTAATTAACAATTGCACCTTGAACTATGAGATAGAGTTTCAATGATTTGAATCGATATATTGAATTAAGAGTAACTACACAGATGAATTTGACTATATATTAATTTTAATTAAAATCTGAAGACATTGGATTTACGAACAGTCTTCTCGCTTATATATTAATCAATTTCAACTCTTTCCTCCTATGTGAAAATTTAACTCACGTTTGACATATCACAACTAGGGGATGTACCGATGGAGAAAACCATGAAATT
The DNA here is from genome assembly GCF_020283565.1 of Trifolium pratense. Classification (NCBI taxonomy): domain Eukaryota; kingdom Viridiplantae; phylum Streptophyta; class Magnoliopsida; order Fabales; family Fabaceae; genus Trifolium; species Trifolium pratense. Next base: position 2,080,886 of record NC_060061.1, on the reverse strand, counting down.
TGGCTAAGGGAAATGTTATTCCAACACAATTTTCAAACAAATATACATTTTTTGTTTTTCTAATATTATTTGCATGCATCAATTTCCGTGCATATAAGTAGTAAAAAGATGTGTCAATTGTATATCCCCAAATTTTATGTTTAGATAACACTGCTCTTTGGCTAAACAACTATGAATCAACTCCATTTGTCTATTTGGGTTGGGTAAATGAGTACTAGTGGTATGCAAAACCGGTGATCATATATTGGTAACGAGTTTTCCCAAATCACATTGAAAAAAGCCACAAATGTTTTTGCAAATTTACCAATTGCTCATCCCAATTTTTCAAACTAAATTCAATCAATTTTTTCATCTTTTACCCACACATTGTAAAATTCACATTATACTTTTTATAATTAACGAATCTTAATTCTTTCATTCACAAACAAGTTACGGCTTCACAACTTTGATGTATTTAGACTCTTGAACACTTTATTATTTAGTTTTTTTTTTTTTGTATTGATGCTTACAAGCTAGGTCTAGAACTTTGGTCATTTTGAATATTTGATGCTCGCAAAGTTAGTTTCAAGTATGTTGCATGTTTGTATATACGTTGCCAAAAAAATAGTGAAAATAGATTACCATTTTTTTTTTACTAAATAGATTACCATGTTTTAGAGATAAAAAATACTGTTAGGTTTATTCAAAAGAATATAATGTGGTCCATCATTTACAAAATAGGCGATTTTTAAAAGCAGATCGACATTTGGATCCCTCAATGGTTCAGTTTCTGATTTTGGCCAAAATCGGCCCATGTACAACCTTAATCACATCATCATATCTCTCGCTCAAATGAGGCAATCAACGTCAGTGATTCAGCACTAGGAATCTTTATCGCTCACATCAAATTGAATCAGACTCTAATATCACTGTTGAACCATGAGCTAGAGGGAGCATCCGTGATTGGAATCAACACATTGAACTAAAAGCAACTACACAAGTAAATTAAAACATCTTTACTCAAAACTTTAATTTGTAAATCTTCTTACTTATATATTATTCAACCTCAATTCTCTCTTCAGATAACATATCACAAAAGCAAATCAAAATCCAATTATATACCACATTCCATAATATTTTATGGTTGCTAATACAATACATGACACACAAGTTCGTAATGCTTTGGTCATTGACAATGTCACATGTTACAAAATTCAACATTAGTTAGATAGTGCTATATGTTTTCACAACTTTTCCTACTTTCAATTAATGAGTTGAAATAACAAATCAGCTGGTCAATGGAGTAATACTTGTCCTACTACTTAAGTTCAAAATAACATGGATTTAGGTATCTTCCTTTTCTATTAAATAAATAAAGAAAATTTTGAACAATTTTTTTGGCTGTATGGTTTACAACCAAAGTGGAATTCCAAGTGTTAAGTGGAGAAAGTGAAGTTTAAGGATCAAAATATTAAAGCTCTCATTACTATATATAGAATATAATAGAACTAAAGTCCACAAGCACTAACTAGACGCGTGTGTGTCTATTTATATTTTGAATTTTAAGGTTTGACATTTTTTTCTAATTTTTTTTTTTTTTTTGAGGTAATGGGTCCAAAAGGTGTAGCAACAACTATGGTTCAGTTTTTTAAATACTTGCAAAGCCACAAAAATAAAAAGTTAAAGAGAAAAATAAGAGGTCAACAATTTAGAGATTGCATTTATTTTAATCCACAAAAAAGAACCAATCAACAAAAGAAAAAAAATTGTTTTGTGCAACTTTATATTTTTAGTATTTAAATTTGTTTTTTTTTTTTTAGGATAAATTTGTTTATATAACTATAACATTCACTTTATTTGATGATCATGATGAAATGGATATTCAAAAACCTTTATGCAAACATAAATATGATTATCCTATGGCAATGCCACACCCATCCATTTACAGAAACATTATCTTCTGCATTCAAATTATGGCTTCTACATTGTTCTAAGAAATGACAAGGTGTGCCATTTTGGTTTTTGGTGCATTGGGAGCATTAAAATTAAATATAGAAGGATGAGACAATATTATAGAATATTTTGGAGACTATTCATCCATGTCCAACTCCAATATAACATATGTGTAGGTGCATAAAGATGCATAGTCACTAAGGTCATGACATTTTCATTTTGCTTTGCATTTTAGTCATTCATATGATTGATTATATTTGCTACTTAATCACTTTTAATGAACTTTTGACACGTCAAACATTTTAAAGGAGTTGCCACATGAAGTACTTTCTAAGAAGACTATTGGTTGGTTTTGGTTGCTAAAAAAGTAATTAATTAAATATATAATTTGTTAATTAAAGTGCTTCCCTTTTTCCCCAAGCATATCCTAATTAATTTTCACTTTTACATGTTTTGACTAATATATGTTTCATTCTCAAAGCAGATTCTTGTGTACATTTTCGGTATATAATAACAAATTAAGCACTAGTATTACAAGTATTTGTTAGATCAAATAGCCATTTTAAATATTTATAGAGAAGATAATCACTGTGCTGATAAATTTGTTTTTTTAATCTCACTTTGAACAATTACAATTGGTGGGATATTGCTCCTATGATCATTAGAAAGGATCTTGTTAGCAATAGGTTTGACCTCTCATTTTTTAGAATTTGTTAATGTTGTTTGAGGGTTTGGTTTGGTTTGGTCTCCCCTCTTTGTACTCTACTTTTCTTTTACATAGTGGAGTTTAAAAATAAAATAAAAAAGGCATTTTTTAAGAATCAATTTTAAATTTTATTCATTATTATTAAGGGTTTTCATAACATACATTATGTTGTAGTTATAGAAGAGTGTTTTTGTCAAAAAAAAAAAAAAAAGGAAACAAAGAAGAAGAATTTTAAAAACGTTCTATGTTTAAGACTCTTTATACTATTCTAATTAGTTAAAATTAATGTGGATCCATCACTTTAAAAATAGGTTTTATACAAAGTGGTGTGACTCACATGTGTTTTATTCAATTAGAAAGTGAATATTTTTTTTTGGTAGAAAGAAAGTGAATATTTAAGAGTATTGAAAAGAGAATGTTCAACTTATGCACATTTTTATTTTCAAAAAAAAAAAAAAATGCACATTTTATTCCAATAGTAAAAAACAATGCAACTGGTAAACAATTCATAATATTATGATATGAAATGTTGTTGTTCACATTTTTTATGTATTGGTTGGTTGGTGTGGTTGATAAAAGGAAATAAATGTTATATTTTATTGTTACCATAGGTAAAAGTCTCGCTCTCACCAAATTCTACGACGTCACATTTCTCCAATGAAAAGAAAAAGTAAAATGCAGATTCATTTTGCTATGAATTTGTCTACGATACTATCATTGAAAATGCTTTTAAAAATTAAATTCACATGTCGTAACTCGGCCTAGTTTTTATCGAGTGGTTCATGCGAGATCGGATCACAAAATTATATACAGACTTAATTGCATACCTGGTATATCTATTTTAGATTTTAATTTGATCATTTATATTATTGATGTCAACATAAATACGTCATTTTCGTTAAATTTGAAGAAATATTTTTAACTAAACATTTTGGTCCAATTTTACTTCTTCCAAATTGGCATATATAATTGACCTTATAATTTTTACTTTTATGTTGACAAGGTCCTATAATTATTTTTAAAAGCCAAAATCATCTCTTTTTTTTTACGTTCTAAACTTTGTAATATTTTTCAAATTATTTTGTTATGTATACCTTTTTTTTAGGCAAAGTATACTTTTTTTATATCTTACGTAACCTTTTTTTGGGATATGTAACAATTCAATTCTAAAGTTGTTAACCAACATTTTTTTTTTTAAGGTAATTTTCTTTTTTTTTTGACGAATTTTACGGTAATTTTCTAACCTTTTTAATTTTCTTTTATTCTTTTATATTTTGGTCAAGTGTTTTTTTGGAAAGAAAACATACAGGAAAAAAAAAAATCAGGCCTATTTGTTGCAAAAAGAAAAAACTCAGGACTTTAATTTATTTATTTTTCTTGCACCAATTGGGCTATAGATAACTGGGATTGATGGGTTTTGTATTCTCGGTTAAGTAATGAATGATTATTTATGGGATACTTTCCACACCTCCTATTGTTATTTTGAAAATATGTAGTTAAAAAAAAAAACTATTAAATACGTAGTATTGTATTGTGTGGAGGCATGGCAAATGGGGGCAGGGCGAAGACGGATTGTACCACTTCGCCTTCCTGTGCCATCCCTATCTCTAAACTTTATCGGGAATAATAATTGATCACTTACCCTCGTTTTCAGCGGGGAACGAGTTCCCTCGTCCACTCGCAGAAACTATCATTTAAAAAAAAAAACTTTTTCTTTATTTTATTTCAAAAAAATGTTTTAAAGCTCCTTTTTTTAAAAATAAAAAGGCTAAATTGCATTTTGTCTCCCAAGTTTCACAGACTTGCAATTTTGGCCCTATTATTTTTAAAATAGCACTTTTGACCCCTATCTTTACCCCTTTTGCAATAGATCACTTTTGATCAAGTCAACACTGATGTTGCAAGTCACTTAAGTGACTCAGCTGCCACCTAATAATTAACAAAAAATAAATAAAAAAGTTATTGTCTACTTCACTTTATTGCAGTGCAATTTTCAATCGTTTTGGTCAACATTGGTCTTTTGCAACATAGGGTAAATAGGCAAAAGTTAATATGCATAAGCCTTTTCTTATGTATGGTGCATAAGTCATTCACAGCCATCAGATGATTTTACACATGTAATAATCATAACTGAAGAACTTTCTATTTTTGCTTGCTCAATTTCGGCCACATTTTACATGCGATTCGATCACCGATTTCGAAAACTAATACCGAAAACATTCATAAAATCGAACGACGATCAAAACGGTATAAAGAACGTCGAGTTTCGTTGATTATTGAGGGAGAACGAACCGGGTCGACGAACCGGGTCGTCGTGACCCGTTTCTGCAGAAAATGGGTGAGGAAGATGATGAACAGTGACGCGCGTTCACGCCCACTCTCACTAGCGGCGCGTGCGGTGCCAAGGAGACTCCAATTTTTTTTATTATTTTTACATAAAAATAGTAAATATTTTTCTGAGAATTTTAGGACCAGTTTGGTATTTTTCTGAGACCTGGAACTATTTTTAGTTAATTAAATGAGGTAAATATGCTTTTATAAATATAAGATATTAATAAAATTTTCCCAAAATTTTATTTAGGGTATTTTGAATTATTTGGAACGGTTGGGGATACCTCACTCTCTTCGGTTTTATATGGTCTTAAAAATTTAAATTTATTTCACAATTTTTATTAAGGGTTAAATATGTTTTTGGAGAACAACTCTTTGAAACCATTCCACAGCAAAAATGGTTTCATACCGTTATACACTGAAACCATTAGTCTAGTTAAATGGTTTCATGGCGTTATACACCGAAACCATTATTATAGTTAAATGGTTTTATATGAGCATTAGTGTCAAGATGTTATACACTGAAACAATTAGTCTTGTTAATTGGTTTCAAGATGTTATACACTGAAACCATTTGTCTAGTTAAATGGTTTGATACTGTTATACACTGGAACCATTATTATAGTTAAATGGTTTTATAAGAGCATTAGTGCCAAGATGTTATACATTGAAACCATTAGTCCTTTTAATTGGTTTCAAGATGTTATACACTGAAACCATTTGTCTAGTTAAATGGTTTCATACTGTTATACACTGAAACCATTATTCTAGTTAAATGGTTTCATAGCGTTATACACTAAAACCATTATTTTAGTTAAATGGTTTCATATGGGCATTAGTGCCAAGATGTTATACACTGAAATCATTGTTATTAAGTAAAACATCACATAACCATTTTACAAAACCATGCTACATAAAGCAAAAAATCATATAAAGCAATTAGGGTTAGTTTAGTTGAAAAAATTTTGGATAGTATGCATGAGATATTGGATTCGATCATTTTTTTATTGTAAAGAAAAATCGATATATATATGTAATTAATGTATGAAATTTTATTGGGTAAATGATCATTTACCCCCCCGGAAAATAAGCAAATTTTCGTTTACCCCCCTATGCAGATTTTTTTTCTGTTTACCCCCCTGCAAAAAATAGATTCACTCATTTTGCCCCCTGTGTGTACAGCAGGACATGTGATTGTGCAAATTTGCTGACGTAGCTTGTACACGTGGAAAAAAACATTTATATTTATTTTTAAATTCCACGTCAGATAATATTTTTTTCAAAAAAAAAATTTTCCTACAAAATTAATAAAACAAATTTTTTTTCCAAAATTAAAAGAAAATCCTATAAATAAATTTTTTTCCCTACAAAATTTTAAAAAAATCCTACAAATAGTTTTTTTTCGTACAAAATTATTATTTTTTTCCTAAAATAAAAAAACGAATTTTCATATTTTTCTCCCAAATAAAGTTTATTTTCAAAATAAAGATTTTAAAAATTTATTTTCAAATCTTTTTGATATAAAAAAAACAGAATCTTCGTCAGTTTGCTTCCACCGTCGTGATCATATTCGTCGTCGTCTTCTTCAATCACCGGAATCGTCTTCTACTTCGTTATTGTCTTCTGCTTCCTTCTATTTTTCTATTTCTAGGGCAAATGATTTTGGTATAAGAGGAAAACACGAATAAAACTTCTTTTTCTATTTTTTTTAATTCAAAGAGATTAACAAAAAAAAATAATGTTTTTGTTTTTAAAAAATAAAGATCATGTTTTTTTAAATTCAAAAAGATTTGAAAATAAATCTTTAAAATTTTTATTTTGAAAATAAACTTTATTTTGGAGTAAATATTTATTTTGGGAGCAAAATAAGAAAATTCATTTTTTTTGTTGGAAATTTTTTTAAATTCTTTGTAGGAAAAAAAAATTATTTTTTTTGCAGGAATTTTTTTTAAAAATTTTGTAGGAAAAAAAATTTATTTGTAGGATTTTTTTGGGAAAAAAAAAATAAAATCCATTTTTTTATTTTGTAGGAATTTTTTTTTTAAAAAAAATATTATCTGACGTGGAATTTAAAAAATAAATATTAATTATTTTTTCCACGTGTACAAGCCATGTCAGCAGATTTGCACATTCACATGTCCTGCTGTACACACGGGGGGCAAAATGAGTGAATCTATTTTTTGCAGGGGGGTAAACAGAAAAAAAATCTGCATAGGGGGATAAACGAAAATTTGTTTATTTTGCAGGGGGGTAAATGATCATTTACCCAATTTTATTTATATTGTGATTATGATTGATAAAACATAAAATTAAATTGTATGTTTGACAAGTATGCTTTATATATACATGAACCATTCGTTATTATGTTGGGCTTCGAGGGGGAGTATGACGAAAATTAATTAAAAATGAATTTTTATAATATATACTTCAAAGGAACAAAAAATATTATTTAATTGGAAACGGGGGGCGCGCTAGAAATTTGGGGGAGGGGTGCGCTAGAAGTTTGGAGGAGGGAAAAAAATTGGGGGCGCGCTAGAAATCTAGGGGAGGAAAAAAAATTGGGGGGCTCACAAGAAATCTAGAAGAAAAAGGAAAAAAAAAAAACTGAGGGGTGCGCTAAGCAAAAGGGGGGCGCGCAAGTAATGGGGTAGTATATGGGGGGCGCGCGAGTAATGGATTGCCTAATTTTGGGCTTGGGCTGACCTTTGGTTGACTTTTGGTGTAGGAAGCAAATATGGTGGGTGTAGAAAGCAAGTTTATGCATGGTGCATAAGCCTAAACTTATGCACCATAACCACAAGGCTAAATTGCATTTTGTCTCCCAAGTTTTACAGACTTGCAATTTTGGCCCTATTATTTTTAAAATAGCACTTTTGACCCCTATCTTTACCCCTTTTGCAATAGATCACTTTTGATCAAGTCAACACTGATGTTGCAAGTCACTTAAGTGACTCAGCTGCCACCTAATAATAAACAAAAAATAAATAAAAAAGTTGTTGTCTACTTCACTTTATTGCAGTGCAATTTTCAATCGTTTTGGTCAACATTGGTCTTTTGCAACATAGGGTAAATATAGGGGGTTAAAAGTGTTATTTTCAAAATTAGTATAGGAGGCTAAAAGTATAATTTAGACAAAAAAAGAAAAAGTGAAAAACAATCTTGTTTCAAAGTTCACTTTATTTTTATGTTTATGTTACTATCTTAAGAAGGATAAGTAGGGCTAATAAAAAAAACAAGGATAAGTAGGTAAATATGTTGGTAAATATGAGGGCAATATGGTAATTTAAAGTAGAACGAGGAGGGGCGGGTGTGGGTGTTGCGCGGTAGATGTAAGCACACCGTACCCCACTCTCGTATTTAAAATTCAGATTTTCCCTATACTTGTCCCCGCACCCATTTAGATCGATTTTTCCTACTAAAAACAAATAAATATTTTATACCAAATAAATAAATATTTAGTCAAAAAATAAATAAATAATTTATACTTTATTATTAAAATAACATAGTTTTAAAACTTAGACCGGTGATTAATCCGGTTAAAACCCTAACTCACTGAAACAATAATCAAATTGCTGACCCCAAATATATATAAAAAATGTAAATTATTTATGAGTTAAACTTTTAACTACAAAATTTAAAAAAATCTTTTATAAAAAAAAAAGTGTAATGAAAATCCAAACATTTAAAACAATATGAAAGTTTTCCATTCCCCAACTATATATTTAATTTACACCCATATAAAAATATGAAAGTATAAATTAGCAATGCACACTTTTTTAATTCGACTAAAATATCTTTGATATTTATTATTTAAACCGAAGAAGTTAGGGGTTAGTTTGATAAATTAAATTAAATTATCTACACTCACTTTGCTAATTTAATTAGATCCACACAATTATACTTTACAATTCAAATAAACACGACAACCTAGAAAAACTAAAAGGTCAAATAACATTTATGGAACTTACAAAACTGGCCTTCAATTTAAAATTAATTTGAATAGTGACAAAAGGATATTTTTGTCCTAATAAAAAATGTGTGTATTGCTAATATACACCTTCATATTTTTAGGTGAGTATAAAGGATATAAGCAAATAGAATAAATGAACTTTACACACCTTATCGATCAAAATCCACAATTATGACACATAATATTATTATTATCCACAATCTGAACCTTTATCCCACTCCACTCCACTCCATTCCACCACTTTCCATCAATCCAAACATAGCCTTATTGTGTAACCGCTTCTTCATTTGTTCCTTTGAGTGCTCTATCACTTATGCATGATTCAAAGAAAATAGAACACATTTATGCAATTGTCTTCTTCTCCAAATATTGGTTCAACAACCCTTTCTTGAGACCAAACTATGTCCACGCCAAATGAGAAAGTAACTTGATTAACCCCTTCTCTTGAAAGTTATTGAGAAGAACCATACGAGGAAATAGAGCTTGAATCACCATTTGTCATTTTTAGACTTGGAATGCAATCTTGAAGCAGGTTAGCTATATCTTTGAATCTTTTTATATAGAGTAAAGATCTAGCTTTTAGTTCAAGAGCTTGAGCTGAACTTGGAGATATAGTTACAGTTGCGTCTAGAAGACTAAGAGATGAAACAATCTCGTTGCATTGTGACACGGCGAGGGTTCATGCATCTTTGATATATTTCTCAACAATATACACAAAAAATAGAAACAAAAATTTTTTGTTTCTGTTTTTTGTGTATATTGTTGAGAAATATATCAAAGATGCAGAAACCCTCACTACGTCATAATTATGCAACAAAATTGTTTCAGCTCTTAGTCTTCTAGACGCAACGCTAATTATATCTCCAAGTTCAGATCAAGCCCTTGAACTAAAAGTTAAATCTTTACTCTATCTAAGAAGATTTAAGGACGTAACTAATAGGCTTCAAGAGTACATTCCAAGTCTGAAAATGACAAATGATGATTCAAGCTCTGTTTCTTCGGATGGTTCTTCTCAACAGCTTTCCAGAGAAGGGGTTAAGTTACCTTCTCATTTGGCATGGACAAAGTTTGGGCTCTCTCAAGGGTTGTTGAATTAGTATTTGGAAAAGAAGACAACTATTGAAGCATTAAGTTAAAAGTAAAAAAATATAGAATCAAGATAGATTCCTTTGCATACCTTTATTTATGTTAGCCAAATGGTTATCTCCATCAATTTTTAACACAAAATATATCAGGTGGACCAACATTGAATGTTGTCCACCATAGATCTTAATAATTTTTTTCCCCATTTTTTTTTTCTTCAGCTTCTTCATACATTCATAAATGAAACCCATAATTTAAAACCTAATTTAAAAAAAAAAAATCATCAATCCAAAATTTGCAAAATTTAAACCAACTTTTCAAACAAATCTGCAAAGCTATTACGAGGTACAACAGATCCAATGATAGATAAAACTGCAAAGCTTGGTGAAAATTGTTTTGAGTAAGCTAACAGTTTTGGAGATTATATTTATAGATTTATGATAAAGATATATTCTACATCTTGAGAGAAAAATGAAATAATTAATGCCTACAATTGAAGATAAATTGAACTCTTCGATACCACCGAATTCTAAAACCCTAAAATGAAGAATACAAAAATTGAACACATAAATTCAAAATCCCAAATCATTATAATCAAACTATGTTAACAAATTAAAGAATCCATAATTGAAGATAAAATCAATTAACGATTGAAGACAAAAATCAATTAACGATTGAAGATAAAAATTAACAGACAAATTTCAAGAGAACACACACACACACAGAGAGAGAGAGAGAGAGAGAGAGAGAGAGAGAGAGAAGTGAAACCCGCATTAAGGAGGAGATATGGCAGCAACATGATGAACTGCGCGGCGACAGGAGCTATGAAGAAGAGCTAGGGTTGCGATGACGAACGTGTGTTTTGTTTTGACAAAGTGAAAATAAGTGAAAACAAAGTGAGAGAAAGAGTGAAAATAAGTGATTCAAAAAGTGAGATAAATATGAGGGAAAATAATTGAGATAATTAAATATGTGCTTATCATCTATTAAGCACACAACAATATTTGTAACCACCGGGAATTACTACATAGCGACGACCACTATACAACTGTCGGTATAAATGGAAGGGGCGGCGATTATGGACCATCTGTCGCGGTTTGACCGTCGGAATATACTATTTTCCTTGTAGTGTATGATAATAATATTTTGAAAGTGTCATATGAGCTTAACTCAGTTGGCAGAGACATTGCATTATATATGCAATGGGTAGGGGTTCGACCCCCGGTCATTCCACTTAACCATTTTAAAGGTTGAATTTCTAGCCATTAGACTACTTAACCCAAAAATAATAATAATATTTTGAAAGTTGTGTAATCAATTTTATATTCTTTTTTTTTTTTGCTAAATATATGGTTTTTTTTGTCAAGATTTTTGGTCCATGTTTTTCATTCAAGTCGTGTATATCATTTCATTTGAAATATTAAAAAAAAAAAACGCAATCATGTTGATGTTGAGTACATTATATGAATCTCTCTTGCAAAAGTTTAAATTTCTTTAACAATAGATGGATTAAATATGAATTAGTTTTTTGCGCTTAAAAATTCATAAATAATTAATCTTATGTTAAAAAATTCTAAACTTTTGTGGGAGAGAATTGTATAATATTTTAAGCATGAATACAAAAACCCACTCAAAAATGTGAAAGTACACAAGTGTTGATTTAAAAGAAGGACCAAAAGTCATGACAAGAAATATTTGAGGGATCAAAAGTTGCTAAAAAAATTTAGAGAAACTAAAAACAAAATTCGAGATATTTATAGGGACCAAAACCATATTTAACCCTTTATTTTTTGAGAAGTCAAATGAAATATATATATATAGAGAGAGAGAGAGAGAGAGAGAGAGAGAGGGAGAGAGATAGAGTTAAGCACAAAGTGTACCTAACAATAGAAAATTACAAAAGAACCATGAAGAGAATATACAAAATTACAATAACCCCTTTACCGAGAAATAACCATTAACACCTAACCAATTGAGCACTTTACTCCAAAAATCACAACCAAAAAATAAATGATTGGAGGTTTCCTCGATTTCACAACAATCGGCACAAAGTAAAGAATGCAAATGCATCATTTTTGCGACGAACAAGATTATCTTTTGTTGGTAATCTATTATTTAATAACCACCACGCAAAAAGAGACACCTTCAAAGGAGCAAACTTGTTTCAAATAACATCTTTATGAACATTCAATTTTATCGGAACAGTATGAGTTAAGAAATGATAAGCATTTCTAACGGATTTGTTGTGAATTCGCCGAAAATCACACCAATAAAATACTTGATGTGTGGAGCAAAAGAACGGCAACTAACGTCAAGTGGTTAAGCAATAATAATAACAATGATAAAAACGATAAAAGAGAAGAAAGAACACACAATATTTGTTTACCCTGTTTGGTCCAAAAACCAGTAACTTTACACAAAGAGTTTCAATTGGGTTACAAGAATTAGCCCTCAATCCTTATTCTATTCAAGTTCTGAATCTCTTCTCATGGCCAAGAGACTCAATTTGATCTAGTCTACCCAAGGTGTAATCAATTACCCGTTGTACAACCCTAGACTTATACCAAGAGACAACCCCTCTGGTTTATCTCTATAACCCTAGTCTTATGTTAGCAACAAATCCTAATTGAATTACCTACATGTTTCCTCTCTCTCAATTTTTCTATGCAAATAGCAACCTCTTTTACAGAGAAATATATGTCAAAATCTTAAAAACAAATCTGCTTTAAAATAAAATAGAATCCAAGTCAGATTTCCAAAAAAAAAAACTAATTTTTCCAAAAAATAGCAACAACCAAATCTGCTTATAGCTCATAGGCACGCCCCGCGCCCATGGGCATGTGCCTGGCGCAGCAGGCTGTGCTGAGGCCAGGATGAGCGCGCCCCGTGCCTAAACTATTGTTCCCTGCGCCCAACACGGTGGCCATGCCAGGATTTGAGCACGCCCTGAGCTTAACGCTAGGCCTTGCGCCCTAGACAAGGCCATGAGCCTGGATAGGCTCGCCCTGCGCATGTGCTTGTGCCCAACACATCATGTAGTACCTCCGACGCAATTTATGACTTCTCGAGATTTTAAGGCATACTCAACAGGAATAGCCTGTATCAGGATCATGATTTCACTTCCACTGATCTGTCACATCAACCTGTAAGAAAAAAAGTGATATAAAGCAACACAACACTCTGACACATCTCTGCCACCGTAATGTTTTTGTCAACAGATAAATCAAAAAGTCTAGAAAATCTAACATTAAGATGTCCTTCATCTAACCAATTATCTTTCCAAAAATAGGTCTACTCACCATTACCAACCCTCCGACTAATGTTATTATCTAACCAATGTCCAACACTCAAACCAACCCATTCTCTCACAACACACACATCTTTCCACCATGAAGACGCATTCTTCCCACCTCCCTTCACTCTCCAATATTTGAAGTCATACTTAGCAACCAACACCTTAAATCATAACCATTCTTGATCTACCAACAATCTTCAACTTCACCATAACCCCCACCAACAAACTCTCATGGAAATAATTTTATATTCATTTTAATGTCAAAATTATGCCAATTTTAGGTTTTAGGCGTGTCATTTTTATTTTTATTTTTATAGAAATAAGCTCATAACATTTTATTATCGATAATGTCACTAATACATGTGGAATATATCAATGAATAATTGAAAACTAGCTATAGATGTGACCACTCTAGGTAAAGTATGGGCGACCTCATTGGTTCATCTCCTAATAAACTCAACACGCGAGTTTGTCAAATGAGAGTTGTAAATGCGTTTACAATCATTTATCACATCACCAAGTTCAAACGCATCCTCTTGTTGTGAAACCTTTTATAAAGCTCAAAATCACATTTATTAGTTGTAATTCATGAGCCCAATTTAATGTTTATAGTAGTCCAAGAGCTTCACCAATGTTGACGTCAAGAATTTGCGAAATCCGTTCTGTTTTTGCAAGAGAAAAAAAAAAGCAACCTTAATAATCTCTAATGCCCATATCACTACCAACTTTATTTTGTTTCTTTGAAAAAAGATGCATCTATATTACATTTATACCTTCTAATATGAGGCTTGGACTACCTTGTAGTGTTGCTTTAGTGTTGCACATAACAAGGTTCAGTTGTGCCCCTTTCCAATTGAACAGAAATTGGCTTACACGCTCACAAGTGAGCTGGGCCGAGTCTGCAATATTTCAAAAAATTCTCAACCCACCCATCATGTTTCTTGTTCACCCCCCTAGCACGCAAAAAAAAAAAAATCAGAAAATACGTTCCGAAGGTTTTTCCAGTGTAAATTTTACTGAAATTTACACTAAAAAAAATCGAAAAACGTTTTCCTGAATTTTTCTGTGCGAATTTTTTTTTCAGGGGATGGATAGAGAATTTTTCCAATATTTCACCATAGCTTACTGCCAAATAGAGGTGGGAACAGGCCAGGCCGGCCTACATGGCCTTAAGGCCTAGCCTACATAGGCTCAGGCCAGGCCAGCCTATTTCTTTAAATAGAGCAGGTCAATGCTTTTTTATAAGCCTATTTAGCTAAAAAGGTCAGGCCGCAGGCCATTAAAAAAGCCTTTGAGGCCTACTAGGCCGGCCTATTTAAGTTAACATGAATAATATTTTTATTACGATTATTATTTATATATTAAAATTTATACTTTGATTAAATTATAAATCTATTAACTTTTTAAGTAATTTAAATTTATTAATCTACATTAGTTTTTAACATATATAAATGTATTATTATAAACTAGAATTGAAATATGATGACATATATAGTCAAATTCTCTAAAATATCAAATGGAACATTATTTTATTAGTTCATAAGTATATTTCAAAATAAATATAATTATTTATTTAAATATGTTCATATGAAATAGGCTTTTAAACAGGCTAACAGGCCACATCAGACTTTCAAAAGGCCAGGCTCAGGCCTAGAATTTAAGCCTATGATAGGCCACAGGCCAGGCTCAGACCTTCAATTTTTTAACAGGCCAGGCTCAGGCTTGGCAAAGCCTAGCTCGGCCTAGCCTATTCCCACCTCTACTGCCAAATATCCATAATACAACCATAAAGAGAGCAACCTGGTCTTCATTTAGTACATACAAGATAGAAAAAAACAATAGCAGCAAAGGTCACATTACAGGATTTAAACTGCAAAATATATATATATATATAGAAAGGTAGTAAATCAAAATTGATAAACATTACAAACACCAAAACACTATTTATGGTTGTGTTTTGTAAAAAATTGAAGATAATTGATAAGCTAATTTATAGCGGATGAGGTTATAGTGAATTGCTATTATCTTATAAGCTAGCTTTTAGTTTATGGCGAATAAAGCTTTGTTTGGCAAAAAATAGTGGATAGCTGATAAACTAGCTTACAGCGGATAGCTTATAAGCTAGCTTTTAACTTATAGTGAATAAGCTAACTGATTAAATTTGTAGTATTTGGTAAAATTAGCTATTGAACAAGCTTATAAGTATGAAATGACATAAAAAATATATGTTTAATTAATATTTAATTTTTTTCAAGTTGATAAAAATATATATATATTTCAAGTAAGATGATAGGGCTAAAATAGGAATAAAAAATGATAAGCTATAAGCTACTTGAAATAGCGTTTGAAAAATAAGCTATAAGCTAGTAAAATAGGCTACAAGCTCTTTTTTAAAAACTGTTACCAAATAGAGCTTTTAGCTTATAAGTTAAAAGTTATAAGCTAGCTTATTGGCCTTCCCAAACAAAGTCTAAGCTAGCTGATTGAATTTGTTGTGTTTGTTAAAATTAATGATTGAACTAGCTTATAAGTCTGAAACGATATATAAAAAAATATTTAATTTTTTTTAAGTAGGATGCTATCGGTAAAATTGGAAGAAAAAATAATAATAAACTATAAGCTCATAAATTATTTGAAAAAGCGTTTGAAAAATAAGTTATAAGCTATTTTTAAAAAATATTTGCCATAAAAGCTCTTTTTTCTATCATATGAGGTTATAATCTATAAGCTCAAAATCTGGTCTTACCAAACAAAAGTTAAGTTTAACCCTATTTTTTTTTTATAAGATAACCCTATTTTTTATAAATAATAAAAACTTATTTAACTCAATTTATAATTACAAGAAAATAAATTATAATTAATACATTCTCAAATATGACCGTTGTTTTTTGATCCTGGCGCATTTTCACTTTTTGCTATTTCGAGCAATGGGTCCCCTCTCCCATTTTCCACCCTCCCGTTCCTCTCCCTTGTTTGTTTGTATGTGTTTTCAAAAACGGTCCAACCTTTCATTGGAAACATTTTTTTTCTTAAAAAACAAAAACGAAAATTAAAAGGAATAAGGATTATATACTACTATGTTTGTATAAAATCATATGGTTTATATATTAATTAAAAAAATCATATGCTTAAGTAATTTTTAAATTAAAAAATACAATATGTTAATTATTCCATGAAATTTATTTATAAATAAGATAATACAATATGTTAATTATTCCATGCTCAAGTAGTTAATAATTTCTTCTTAAAAATGAATTCTTTAAAAGAATTCAATTACAATGGAGAAATTATTTTTAGCCAAATTTTATTTATCTTTCAATCGAATTTTAGATTATCAAATCTCTTTTCGTAAAAATCGGAGAGCTAACACAAAAAACTAATGTATTTCAGTAATTTTCTTTTTTCCGACTTTCTTTCCATAATACCAAAGGGATAAAGTTTTTAACAAAAAAGAAACTCCACATTTAAGGAAAAAAAATTACTACTAATTTTCACAATTCACTCTCATTTTTCAAAATCAAATAGTAGACTATGACTTATGTGACCAATTGCTAGAAAATAAGTTCTATATAAACGGCAATTATTTGTATGGGAGTCAATATATTTACATTAATTTTAGTTTACTGTTTATTTATTGCCTTATTCCTTTCTTGTTTTCTGCACTTCTTCCTGTGCTTTGTTGAAGTGAAAATCTAAGACATTGATGATTCCTTAACCCTTTCATTTTTCTGTCACCTTTTCTAACCACATTTTTTGACTTGTTCCATTCCATCTCTTCAAAATTCATTCTTGAGTTTTCACTATATTTCTTATAGAGATTTGAAGCTTTAAACCATGGTTATGCATTTTCTTCTTCTGCTTCTTCTTGCAGTGTCTACTGTTGCAGCTGATGAAGGTTAGTTAACAGTTTTTAGTTCCACTTATAATCTTTTTTGTTGCTATGTTTTTCCTAATGATGTGTTCTTTGTCAAGAGATTATTAATGTGTTTTGTTTTCAATGTTAAACTTCCTTGTATTTTGAATCTTTGTTCTCATTTTGGTATAAACATTAGTTAGCATTGTTTTGTTTTTAGTATGCATTGAAAAACTACATTAACTTGAACTCCATTGATTACTCTTTACCCTTTTTTACTTTTTGTTTTGTGGGTTTAAACTCGGGGTTCCGGTGAAAAGTAAGTAAAGTCTGATTAATAATTGTTTCAGACAGGATTTAAATTCGGATTTTCTCAAACAATTTGTTTGTAACCGGAGTTCATTAACTGATTGAGCTCAAATATTGAATCAATCTATTGCTCATGTATTGTTGCCACTTTTCCCTTTTAGTTTGAAAGCATGTAGTACATGTTTCTTTGCATGTTTCTTTTTTTGACTTTAATTAATTAAAAATAAAGAATCTAATGTAATGTGTTTAAATTTAAAGTAAAGTGAAAATAAAGAATGGGGTAGATATGCTTTTATTGATTAATCTTCTTGAATAGCAATTAGGTCTACCTAAAGTATTAAGATCTATTAAATGTGGTAGGACGGTTCTGTTTGTTCATCACTCCATTTGTTAAGTCATTTTCTTTACTTTTTTACTTATTTTGATATGTGTATATGGAACTTTTTACATCTTGAAGACATTTTGAAAAAATCTTACCTTTTTAAGAAACTATCTATATTCTTGATAAACTTTTGCAGGTCAATATTTAAATCTTCAACAGTTTTTTCCTTCAGATTCTTACATTTTGCACAGGCAAAGAAGCATATTTCAAGATAATATAATATAATACATTACATTATGTTTTACCTAATAATTGGATTTATTTAATCAGGCAAAATGTGTAAAAGACATACCTTGTTGGACTAGTGAACTGGTTATGACTCAAGTGACAGATTTATGTTTAATGTGTTTTTTAGTAAACATCAATTTTGGTCCTTGAATGTGTTTTCGCTATAGTCATTGATGTATCAAAATTACATAAACAATTCTGAATGTGTCTTTCGTTAGTTAGTTTGGTTATGGAATGTGTTTTTCGTTAGTTAGTTTGATCCTCGGATGTGCTTTTTGTTAGTCGTTTTGGTCCATGAATTTACTGACAGAACACCGCACTCAACTGTTTTTTGTTTGATATATACAACTGTTAGTAACTTAGTTATGTTACTTTCCAGGATTTGAACCCTTAACCTCCTCTGCTTAAAACTCGGACGTTGTCCCTTAAGTTTAATGCATCTTATATTTGTTCATTGCAGAACCATTTATTGGAGTGAACATTGGTACAGATCTCTCAGACATGCCTCACCCTACTCAAACAGTTGCATTGCTCAAAGCTCAACAAATTCGACACATTCGATTATATAATGCAGACAGCGCTATGCTAACTACATTATCAAAATCAGGAATTCAAGTTGCTATCTCTGTCCCTAATGAAGAGCTTCTCGCAATAGGCCAATCAAACTCCACAGCTTTAAATTGGGTTTCTCGCAATGTGTTAGCATATTATCCATCCACAAATATCACATCTATTTGTGTTGGTTCTGAGGTTTTAACGACACTCCCAAATGCAGCTAAACTCTTAATCAATGCACTTAAGTACATTCATTCAGCCCTTGTCGCGTCGAAGCTGGATTCCAAAATCAAAGTCTCGACTCCACTTCCTTCTACCATCATACTTGATTCATTTCCACCTTCACAAGCCTTTTTCAATACCTCAATGAATCAAGTTTTGATTCCAATGCTTGATTTCTTGCAATCCACTCAATCTTATCTCATGCTTAATATTTATCCTTATTTTGATTACATGGAATCAAATGGTTTTATCCCTTTGGATTATGCACTTTTCAAACCACTTCCACCAAACAAAGAATCTATTGATTCTAACACACTTCTTCATTACTCCAATGTGTTTGATGCTGTCATCGACGCGGCATATTTCGCAATGTCGTATCTTAATTACACAAACATTCCTGTCATTGTGACTGAAACCGGTTGGCCTTCGAAAGGTAGCTCTAATGAGCCCGACGCAACACTAGACAATGCTAATACTTACAACAGCAATTTGATCAAGCATGTGTTGAACAAAAACGGAACGCCGAAACATCCCGGAATCGGTGTTAGTACTTATATCTACGAGCTATACAATGAGGACAAAAAGCCAGGGGCATTGTCAGAGAAAAATTGGGGACTATTTGATTCAAATGGTGTACCTGTTTATGTTTTACAATTGACAAATTCAGGGGCAGTTTTGGCAAATGATACAAAAAATGAAACTTATTGTGTTGCTAAAGATGGTGCTGATCCAAAAATGTTACAAGCTGGTATTGATTGGGCTTGTGGACCTGGAAAAGTGGATTGTTCTCCATTGTTGCAAGGAGAACCTTGTTATGATCCTGATAATGTTGTTGCACATGCTAATTATGCTTTTGATGCTTATTATCATCAGATGGGAAAGTCTACAAAGTCTTGTGATTTCAATGATATGGCTACAATCTCCACTTCAAATCCAAGTAAATTACCTTACCTTACAGCTTAAATGCACTTTTAGTCTCGATATTTTCATTGATTCGTGATTTTATTCCTCTTATTTCTAAATTTGAAAATATAGTTCTCCGGTTTTAAAATTTGACACATTTTTTCCACCACTGAGATTGAAGCCTTTTTTGTTAATTTGTCAAGTTGAATAATGAACAATGTATGTTTTTTGGAAAGATGATTGTTTAGGTTTTACATTTTTTGAAACTTTTGTAGTTCCATTGATGATTTCTAGTATCATATATTCATATGGCATGACTAAGGATATTCTGAACTATTGCAGGTCATGGTTCTTGTATATTTGCAGGAAGGTAACAACATTTTTTCTTTTTGCTTCATTTTGTTAATAACTATGTGTGTTTGTGGAATTTGGATTAAGTGCAGTCACCGCTTCATGCAGTCGGCTGCAGTCAGTACATCAAGACCATCCAATCAAGATCAAACATTTTCTATTTAAAGATAGTTTTAAAATTTTGATTATGAAATCACGATCTTTGATCTTAATTGGACGGTCTTAAACTTACTGACTAGATCCGGTCACTAATTTGTGACTGACTACACATAATCTAGATTCGTGTTTGTGCCAACATTTTAGCTTACAAGTGTTTGATTTGTGGTTATGTGCAGTCTTGGAAGAAATGGTAACGCCCCTGAACCTTCACCCAATTTCATGGATTCACATTCTTCTGCATATGAATTGAGAATTAGAAGCCTTCTTATTGTGATAGGACTTCTAATATGGGGGGAAGTGGTTTTGCTATAATCTTGTGTATGTGTTGCAGAACATGCATTCCTTTCTAAAATGAATGATTGTAATATACTAGTTTAGTTTTAAGTGGTTAACGAGTTTTAGTTAGGGTCGGATGATAAAAACTATTTGAATATTTTTTTTGTCGGACTTTATTTATCTTTCTCTCTATTTAACTTCAAATTTATTGTTAATCTTTTTCTCAAAAACTGGTCTGATAAGGCAAAAAGATACTATGTAGATGTTTGATTCCACGTTAAGAAACCTCAAACGTGTGTTTTCTTGAACATGTGTAAAAAGCAATTCTTGTTTTCCTATGGAAAATTGAAAGGGATTGTGTTGGAACATACAGGATATTATCAATGTGCGAAAAAAATTAGTCTCGTGTCAATCAATATGCGACTCATTCCAATTATCTCTTTAGTTGTTACAAAATATTTTTAAAACGATTTTTTAACAACACCTGCTCTACACTACACTACATTAGCACCACAGCCAAAAACATTCAACTAAAACACAAATAGAAAACTAACACAGCAGTTATTACACCAGTGGGATTAATACAATTGTTTAAAGGGAAACGTCGGAATAGGAATATATATATATATATATATATATATATATATATATATATATATATATATATATATATATGGAGAATGTTAACTTGTGCCCTTAAGGCACATGTTAAGGAAGCAAAAATTGAAATTATTAAATGCTAATTTGTGCATTTTGACTTTTGAAGCATTAAATTTCGGAAACTTCAATATAGTCAAATATGTAGGCTTATGCAATATGCCGCTTTATGCTATTAACACGGATGTTGTGAGTTTGTTAGCAGATTCATCCTTTTTGTTTTTAGCGATTTTGAATTTGTATTACATCGATGTACTCTTATCAATTTGAATGAATGAATACATTTTATTTAGTAAAAAAAAAAAGCTAACAACAATACAAAATATTTTTGAATGATTGCTCTTTATTGATTTAATGTATAAATACAAAATAGAGAGCTTTTAAGATCGTAATGTCTAAATACAAAATAGTGTGATCGAGCAGGTAGATGTTTCTTGGTAGGCCGATAGTAGTACATTATGTCTTCCGGTTTAATTAAGGTTTTAGATTTGACAACTAGTTTGGACATGCAACAATGTTAAAAGTTTTAAGAGAGTTTTTCACTCATTTGAGTTTCACAAGTCTCGAAAAATTAATCTCTATAATTGCGCGCAGATAATATCCAATTTAACAACAACAAAAATCTTAATGTCTAAATTTAAATTCGATGGCATATTTAGCTCATCTTGACGTTGGTTGTACCAAGATGCTTCTTGTTATCTTTTAACTCTAAAACTATTCCAGAATTATCTTTAATAAAGAGCAAAATATTTAAATTAGGTTATTTTCTTCTCTTTTCTCTCCTTCATTCTCCTAATTCTCTATCTTTCTTTTAATTTTAAGAGAAAGAGGGAAATTAAAAGAGATGGAGATTAGGGAGTAAGAAGAGAAAAATTCTCTCAAAAAGAATCCATTCAATTAGTTTTGGGTTCGAATCTCCGAAAACACACTTTAATTATAAAAAAGAAAATATAGTATAATGAATAGATGAAAATAATTCATAGATAGATCCATCTATTCATTATTTTTGTTTTTTTTTTTTTGTTACAAGATTCATCTATTCGTTATTTCCAACTATCTTATCAACTATTAGATGATTTTTTAAAGGGTGTGTTAGTGTTAGGGCACATGTTAAGGTGCATTAAGTAAGCTAAGATCCCATTTATTTTAATTTAAAAGAAGTAATATTCAACTTTAATAATTAATTAAAGCTATTATCCCATTATAATTAATTATACTTACAAGAATTGGTAAGACAAAAAAAATTAGTAACTTTTTTATATTTTTTTAAGCTGGAAACAAAAATTAAATTATAAATTATACTATAAAATTTCCAATTTTATTCTCATTGCTTAAAAAAAATGGCATCATGTTTTTTAAAAGAAAAAGTCCAATTTTATTGTTTTATGAAAAAAAAAATCCAATTTTAATGATTCTCGTTACTTAAAAAAAAAAGTGTTGCATCATATTTCTGAGCAAAAAAGAAAAAGCATGATATGTTAGAAACAAAAACATATATGATGTTTGCCGTAACTAATTTAAGGCAAATGCTAAATAGTGCCCTCGGGCACTCTTTAAGCTCTTAAATAGTAAGTTTTTTATAGAATTTTTATCGGAATGCGTAAAGTCAACGCATTGGAAATTGTAATGTTTAACTTTTTGAATAAAAAGTTTCTATAAATGGAATGCTTAAAGAGTACCCCGAGGGCACTCGTTAGCAAGACCCCTAATTTAATGATGTGTGCTTGTTCAAAAAAAATTTAATGATGTGTGCCATAATTTTCTTTTTTTGATAATAGATGTGTGCCATAATTAATTTAATGAGCAGTGTGATTATGTTTTATGGAAAATGCTAAACAGTGCTCGGGGGCACTGGTTAAGGATGCAAAAATAGTAATTTGGCATTGGAGTTTGTGCAGTCAACTCCTCGAAAGTTTAAAAAGTGTTCTTTTCTTTTCAAAACTTTCTGTTTTTGGTTTCCTTAACCAGTGTCACCGGTTAGCATGACCCATGTTTTAATTATCCATTAAAGTGAAATGAAATCATAACTAATTTAATGCACCTTAAGTCATTCGAATCCAAATCATGAATGTTGAAATCCAAATTATGCAAGAGACATTGTTTTTGCTAATTCGAATGAAGATCGATATCTTGTATTTTTATTCAAAATTTTTTTTTTTTGAATCACATAAAAAAATATTTTTAGACAAAAAAAAAAAAAAAGAAGAACCATCAAGTAGGAAAATTCTAATATGGACATGAGATGACCCACAATAGATCATGGGATGATATTGTAGTCTTGTGTCTAGAGATGAATGATCTTTTATAATTTTTATAATTAAAAAATAATAATTTAATCGATATTGATTTGATTTAAATTAAACCATCATAAATTGTGGCTTGTAAAAATTTTATTTTTCAAAAAAAAAAAAAAAACTATGGGATGCGTTTGATCTGCTAAAAAATAAGGGATTGGACTGGACAACTTCTATTTTACCGTGTTTGATTTTAAAATTGTTCCTGGTACTGGACAAACTGGCAACCAAGGGACATGACAAAAATTGAAATTCTTGTCCTCTACATAATCATGGGACAATTTTTTGTCCTCAGCACAAGTTGTCTAAAATACCGAAATAACATTTTGTCCACCAAACATCGTACAACACAAAATTTGTTCAATACCTTAAACATTTGTCATGTGTTGTTCTATTTTATACTGTCCTATACTATTCTGTTCAGTATTTATATTTTGCCGATGAAACGGTTTATTGAAAGAAAAAAAAAATTTATATTGACCACCTATTCATACGGTGTTACGCGCTCGTCATAAAGAAGAATCCTCATTGAAGACAAAGTAAAGTATCCGAAGGACGAGTACTACTTTCCTAAACTTAAAAAGACCAAAAATCACAATCTGTACTGTAAACACACCACAAAACTGTCACATTATCCAGCTATAGCTCCAAATCGAATCTTCCACCACCTTCAATTCCCATGTGATGTTCTCACACAACCAACAAATCCCTTAAGCATATACTTAAACCCTCAATTAAGCTTCCTCTCTCTCTCAAACTTTCCATTACCATTTACCACCACATTACAATCTTAACAAGAACCAATCTTTACTTCATTCCAACAAACCCATTACCTCAAAAAACATGTCACTTTCATGTGGGGTCGAATGTGTTTTCGTCCTCGGCTGTGCACGTTGGCTATGGAAACGTTGCACATACATCGGTTCCTACGACAGTGCCACGTGGCCATCCGCCACCGCCGTCGAATTCGAATCAGTGCCACGTGTCTGCCGACTCATCCTCGCTATCTACGAACCCGATCTTCACAACCCACAAAACTATATACCTGCTAATGGGTATCGCTTGAAACCTGATTGGGTTATAAAGCGCGTGACTTATGAAGAAACTCAAGGTCACGCGCCGCCGTATATAATCTACGTTGATCATGATCATCGCGAGATTGTTATGGCGGTGCGTGGTTTGAATTTAGCTAAAGAAAGTGATTATAAGACTTTGTTGGATAATAAGTTAGGACAACAAATGTTTGATGGTGGTTATGTTCATAATGGGTTGTTGAAATCTGCTGTTTGGTTGTTGAATAAGGAATCTGAGACATTGAAGAGTTTGTGGATTGAGAATGGTTCTGATTATGGGATGGTTTTTGCTGGACATTCTTTAGGGAGTGGTGTTGTTTCTTTGTTGAGTATTCTTGTTGTGAATCATAGGGAACGTTTGGGTGGGATTGCTAAAGAGAAGATTAGGTGTTATGCTATTGCTCCTGCTAGATGTATGTCGCTTAATTTGGCTGTTAAATATGCTAATGTTATTCATTCCATTATTTTGCAGGTTAGTTATAGCTTCTTCAAAATCTCTCTTTGAATTGACTTATTTGAGTTTATCGTACTATTTGAATTGACTTATTTGAGTTTATGGTATTTTTTTAATTGACTTACTTGAGTTTATTGTACCATTTGTATTGAGTATTGACTTATTTGAGTTTATCGTACTGTTTGAATTGACTTATTTGAGTTTATTGTACCATTTGAATTGACTTAGTTGAGTTTATCGTACTGTTTGAATTGACTTAGTTGAGTTTATCGTATTTTTTGAATTGACTTATTTGAGTTTATCGTATTTTTTGAATTGACTTAGTTGAGTTTATTGTACCATTTGTATTGACTTATTTGAGTTTATCGTATTGTTTGAATTGACTTAGTTGAGTTTATTGTACCATTTGAATTGACTTAGTTGAGTTTATTGTATTGTTTGAATTGACTTATTTGGGTTTATCGTATTGTTTGAATTGACTTATTTGGGTTTATCTAGTGGCATAAGTTTTGTGAGACTGTTTGGGAGAACTTGTGAAAAGAGCTTATGACAATTTTCATAAGTTTGTTTTAGCTTTTTTCATAAGTTCTCCAATATAGCTTATGAAAACAACTCGTAGCATATAAAAACAATTTATCTTTGTTATATCTTTTACTATAAAAGTAGTTTATGTAAGCTTATACATAAACACTTGTCATGATAAACGTTTGTGCTATAAGCTGCAAATAAGTTGTCTATCCAAACATTCCCTATTGACACAAACACTTCTGAGACTGATTAGGAGAGTTTATGAAAACAGTTTATGGCATATCCATAAGATGTTTTCAACTTATTTACATATGTTTTCCAACATAGCTTATGAAAACAGTTTATAGCTTATGTGGAAACAGTTTGACTTCATTTTATCTTATGTTATAGAACTAGATTATAAATAAATACTTGTTGATTAAGTTATATGTCCAAACACAACCCTTGTTATTACTGTTACAGTGCTAGACATTTAGCTAGCTAGTACCAGTATTGTTGGTTGTATGTTTTGTTGTGTAGTCTGATTCAAAGTTTGATTTAGATTTTTTGTTTTTGTGTTTTGGAGTGCGGTGTGGTGATGCTAATCTCAAGTCTCAACAGTGTTATTTGGGATTAGGATTCGTTGCAGTAGCTGTGTGACACGTTAATCGATCTCGATTGCCCGATCTCAAATTAATGGTAAAGATTGTTTGAAGATGATTTGATGAAGATATAATGTGAGCCTTCTGATCCCAAGTTAATGTTTGAGATCGATTTCCGTGTGATGTTGTTACTCCAATGAATCTGAATCCCTTACTATAGTGCCTCTCTTGTTCATTACAGTTGGAGACTCTGCAGCCCCTCTTGCCTTCATAGCAAAGTCACAATTGTTGAATTAATTTAACGGATGGAAAATCAGCGTTCTAATTTGTTAGATTGATTCAGCGCCTTAGCTTTTGCTATAGAAGATGGATGGGCTGTTGAGAATCCGGCCAAGGTAGCCCCATGATCATGCACCACACTGCAACATCTTTGCAGCGTGCTACACCATGCAGAAGTGTGCAGCCGCTTGTGTGTGTATGTGTATAAATTTATGTGACATTATTTTTATCCCATCTCTTCTTTTGACTATCTGTTTTGGCTTGATGGATTTTCTGTTTTGGCTCACCAAACTGCTTCTAGTCACTAATCATATGTGGAGTCATAATAAATGTCGACTTATTAATGTTATTCGTTTATTTATTGGTGTAGGATGATTTCTTGCCTAGAACGGCCACTCCATTGGAAGATATATTCAAATCAATATTTTGGTTAGTTGCACTACACTTTCTATGATATGGATATGAGAGTTTCAACTTTCAAGTGTGATTTATTCTTGATTTTCTTATATTTGCTATTGAGCATAGCAAAATGCGATAATTGTCTCTTAAACCAGGTGTTGATGATTTAAACAGCTTGCCCTGCTTATTATTCTTGGTTTGCTTGAGGGATACCTTCATACCCGAGGATCGAAAGCTGAGAGATCCAAGGAGACTTTATGCACCTGGACGAATGTACCATATTGTTGAAAGGAAATTTTGCAGGTATTGACTTGCAAACAGTTTTTATTTGTTCATACTAAACTCCTATATAACGACAAATACTTTAGGAATATACTTGCGGTATTCCCCGACAATTATGCATGAGATAACTTATAATGCTGAATGACTTATTCAATATAGTTGGATGAAAAGAGCATGATTGAGGAAAATATAGCTTTCTTCATAGGACTATGGAATAAAGCTATCATTCCTTATTCCAAGTGTATTGAAAGGAACTCCATATTTCCACTAATTGTAACATCTTCTATGACTCGCATAACAATATCTGATATTATTGATATAACCTTAGGAATAGTTCATTTAGTGTGACTGTAATATCATAGATGTGCACTGCTTCAAGTGACATGTTATCCCAATAATAAATTCTTCGTTGCTTGGTGAACACGACAGATGTGGGAGATTTCCTCCTGAAGTGAGGACGGCTATTCCTGTTGATGGAAGATTTGAGCATATTGTCTTGTCCTGCAACACAACAGCAGATCATGCAATTATTTGGATAGAAAGGGAAGCAGAGAAAGCCTTACAAGTAAGAAAAATTATCTTGTAAAAATATTTACCGTTTGCTGTTTTTTCATGAAATTATTCTTTGAAGTTGGTAACTTCCTTGTTGCCGAGAATAAAGTAATGAAGCAAAATCTATATAGCACTAACACTTCAAATTGAAGGTGTGCCAGTGTCCGACACCAACATGATACCAATTTAAATGGTTGTTTAATCACTTCCATTTTTCTAAACTATTACCGATGTCTGTGTCAATGTCAGTGTTGTGTTTGGTGTCTTAACTCTTTTTCTATATTTAATGAACTTTTATTCTCGTGACCCGTAAATAGTTAATGAAGGATCAAGACAGCTCCAAAACCGTGACAGTCCCTCCAACAATACAAAAGTTTGAGAGATTGAAAACCATAGAAAAAGAACATAAAGATGCTTTGGAAAGAGCTGTTAGCTTAAATGTACCTCATGCAGTAGACAGTGCAGAGGAGGAACAGCTGGAAAACAACGGTGAGGGATCCAGTAGTAGTGGCGACAAAGAAACCGCCTCAAGTACTGAAATGAAACCAAGTGGTGGAAGATTAACCTGGGAAGAGGTTGTCGAAAAGTTGTTGAAGAAGAATGAAACTGGAGAAAAACACATCGAAGAGGATACAAATACACCACATTGACATCTTTTACATGTTTTGGTAACATTCATCGATATATTTGGTCCTTTTGTCTTATATGCATTCTTGAATTTGTAAATTTTGATGTAAAAAATATAGTTACATCTTCAAGGGAAAAAAACTACAAAAATTAAGAGAGATGCTATTCTGATTGGGTTGGTTCTGATATTGTTGTTAAACTTGTGATTTTCTGTGTTATGAAATTATTCTGTTATGAAATTGTCAATTTTTCGGTTGTGGATATTCATAATCAATGCAAGGTACTCCCTCCGTCCCATATTATAAGAAGAAAAAAAAAATCATTTTTTCATGTCTTCAATTATAAGCAAAAAAAATCAACTTTTATCATTTTCAAGATATATTTTTACTTAATTTACTCTCTCTCTCTTCTTTTCCCCATAATTAATAATCAATAAAAACTCTTTTTACATCTTCCCATAAAATTTATTTCAACAAAAACACAAAAGTCATCCTTAAAATTATCATATTTTACTTCTCTTAATAAGTGTGAAAATATATTGTTTTCTTATAGGGACGAAGGGAGTATACTGTAATTCGTATATTACTAAAATATATAGTGATCTTGATGATATTCCAGAATAAATATTTGCTTATAATTTAGGACATAAGGAGTATTATGTAGTGGAGGCATGAGATATTGGTGAGACTTTTAGTATAATTTTTCCTTTAGCTATCTATTGAAAAATGAAGAAAATTCCAACTCTTCTATGTATTTTAATTACTTTTTGTACCAAAAATATTATTAGCAATTAATCGTTTTTAAGGTAAATACTCCTCCGTGACAATATATAAGTAAAAATCACATTTTTAGGTTCATTCCATATTTAATGCATCTAGTTTATATTATAGACCAGATTCATTAATTATTCAATAAATCTAGAATGATAAATTTTTGCTTATATATTGTCACGGATGGTATACTTTTTAACACCAAAAAGAAACCTATCTGATAGATTTTCAATTTTCAATCATGTATGGTGCTTCAAGTGGCATTACTGTTTTCTCCATGATCAGTCTAAATAACTGAAGAAAACTTCGTTACCAAAAATAAATAAAGAAAAGTTCTGTACATTCTGGTTGGATTGCGAACAAGTTCATACTGTATTCAACAAGAACACATTAATTTATAAGAAAGAAAATAAACAAAAACAATTCAACACGTAAAGTTAGTTAAATTGTCCGAATTTCATCCTTAACAGCTGCTAATATTAGATAATTTATATAAAAGTTAAAGGATTAATAAACACTTCATAAGTTTTCAATTACAATGCTAATCTAAGTTTTTACCCCACCACCTAATCAAAAAAGAAACTACATGTTCAGCTGAGTTTTCACAACGGATAATTCGTTAATAATCTATATATATAATTCCTAAATAGTTCTCCTAACCCTAATCCACTTAGACCAATCAAATTGTTTCATTTAGCCACATCATCTATATTATTATTATTATTATTATTATTATTATTAGTTATTATTATTATTATTGTCATCTCTATACTTTTCATATTCTACATTTATATACTTATGGCTTTTTAATATACACCCATGCAAGCTTTTACTTAGCCTTTACTTTTTTTGGTGAATATAATAATTTTTGCTTACTATATTATAATAAGGAGAATACAAAAATACACACTAATTAACTTTGTAACTCTCGGTAATATATTTTTCATCTCTTAAGTCACAATTCAATTTTCATCCCTTGGACTCTTCTACCAATATTTTAATATATAGCTTACAACTATTTTAATTTGTATCCTATTCATATTTTCCTAACTAACCATTATGAATGTTAGAAACAAATATTTTCATCCTCTGGTGCTCAATCATGTGCTTAATAAGATTACCATTTGTTTTTCCGGTTGAATGTGATAATAGATTTTTTCATATCTTATAATGTGCAATTTCTCTTTCCATTATCTTGCCTCTTCATCTTTTGTGCATCAGGTATAAATACTTATGTTATTTTCTAAAACCATGATTTTTTGTAGTTATTTTATTTTTTGCAAAAATTAACTTTTTGCATAACAAATAAAATTAAGAGAATTTGACATTTTTTGTTTGTTGCAGATCATACATTCAACTTTTGTGTTGCACATCATTTATAGGTTTAGTTAATTGTTACTGTATATGTGTATTTATATTCTATTATGATACAAATTAAATAATATATAGTTTATTTTTAATTGAATTATGTAATAGTTGTTTTACTTTCCTTTCCTTTACTTTTTTATTTATTCATTTTGGCCTATACCAACGGTTTTGTGATCTTTAGCTACGGGCATTTGCCGTCACTAAATGTCAAATTTCTTGTAGTGTGATATACTTATTTTTATAATTTTTGATTTTAGGCTTTGGGTCATCATCTCTTACTCAAACGAACTGAACTGTAAGGTTGATGCTCTTCACATATATGTCCCTTTGGAATATTTTTAAAAGGTATGTACCCTTTAATTTTATTTGTTTTATTTGAGTTTTTCTAATTCTGTCACTATTTATATGCCAATTGTGTGACTTAGATTTTGTCACATATCTTTTCATCCAATCTTTTAGATAGTCATTCTGTTACTCATGTAAAGTAAACCATAATCCTTAAACCAATAATATTTCTTCATTTAACCACTCACTTACAATGTCACACCACTTCTCCTTAGAAAATAAATCTTTTGAATTTCGGATTCTCTATTTTATTATTATTATTATTTTGATAATATGTAATGTTTCAGTTTTATGCAATTGTAAAATAAAAATAATTGCATCACACCCGTGCATCGCACGGGTAAGGGTCTAGTTGGAACAATTTTCAAAGAAATATGCGTCCTAGCAGTCCTAGCAGTGAACTAGCCGACCAGCAACAATAAAAATAACGGAAAAAAAAAACTATCTATATAATCTGGCAACTTCTCAATTAATCATTCAGCAACTTAACAAGATTTCAAAGCAGTGAAAATAGGATAGCATATTTAACAGCACAGCGAAGTGAAATATTCAAGCTAAAGCCAAAGTAAAACAGCTTCTGTACAAGGAAGCCATAGCAAATTTTGACTAAAAAGTACTAATCAAACTTGCTGATTCCGAGATCATGAGATGTTCATAGCCTCTGCATGATAGGTCTCTAGTTCCTTGTCAAGTTGCTCAGCTGACTTCTCAACTCCATCCTTTCTTCCACGACCACGACCTCCACCCCTGCCAGGGCGGCCTCGGCCTCTGCCACGCACGTTACCACTACCACCCCTTGAGCCACCACGGCGTCCCCAGCTGAAAAACAATAGGTCATCAGTGGACAATCTAAGGAGATGACAACAC
Source organism: Trifolium pratense (assembly GCF_020283565.1). Classification (NCBI taxonomy): domain Eukaryota; kingdom Viridiplantae; phylum Streptophyta; class Magnoliopsida; order Fabales; family Fabaceae; genus Trifolium; species Trifolium pratense. Next base: position 2,049,255 of record NC_060061.1, on the reverse strand, counting down.
TAGTCTAGCGAGAATCACGTGATAAAAGGAAAAAGCAAAGCCTACAGGGAAGAATCTTCCCCTGGCCGACAACTACGTGCCAAACAAAAATGAAATGGAACTAGAACATTGAAAAGCAATCTACAAAACTAAAACACTCTTTGCCCATTTGAAAAATGCAGGAGTGGACTGATAATTTATCTAATTTCAAAAAAATAACTTCTAATTCCTTTCCTCCTTTCTTTTCAAAACCAATCAAAGTGAAATTTACTGCAAAACATGACCTAATCATGCTTTGAGATATGCAAGAGTACAATTCATTAATTTCACCTGTTTGAACTTCTTCGAAAAATTTAAAATAATGCATGTACAAACATTTCACAATATATGCCAAACCAAAAGTGAAATTTTATGACACGTTCCTACCGGTCATTTTTTTTTCTACAAACCATCCTAAACAAATATATGTTCTTTGTGCTGATGTATTGAAAAAGACTATTTAACAACAGCTTAAACTCTTGGTTAAATGTTATCTATCATTGAAGATCCTTTTTCATTCCAAATTTTCAATAGAAACCATTAATCTTTGAGAAAATGTAAACATTGATGAGACAACCACTAAACAGAGCTTGCCAAATGCATATCTCTTTGACAATTCACCAATAGGGAGAGGGAGTATTCTAATTAAACCTTTGTCTGAAAAGCAAGACCAAAATAGAAAGCACTTCATCTGAAAGTAAATCAAGACATCCTTGACCATTATCTAAAATATGTTTAACCTAAATGTTCATATAAATATGATATAGAACAATTAAAATCAACATATCAATATATACATACGATTCAGTAAATAGGGAACAAGTATAATATACAAATTTCATAAAAAAATAAACAAAATATACGCCACTACTGAGCTCAAAAACTTACCCAGCACCACGATTTAGCACAGCAGCACCTCCACCTCTTCCGCCTCTAGGCCTGCAGGACTCCAAATAAAAAACCAAGTGATTACAGGCTTCAACAGAAGTTTGAAACATTGGAAGAAAACATATTTGTCAGTTGCTTTCTAATTTGATCAAGTAGTTTGATATGGACATCAATTTTCACCATTCCCAAATAAATATTTCCCATGCGTTTTGACTTATTGGACCAAATCCATAACTTGTGCATATATTTAAAGACCACGGGGAGTACCAACTAAACAGCAGATGTATAGGCATAGAGACAGAATCATCAAACAGAAGCTACATTGCTTAAATTGAGAACTTACGTCATTACAACTGTCCTCTTTCTCTGTCCATTCATCGCAGAGACATTAACCCGTGCAGTTACAGGCAATTCAGAATTTGTTCCAACAATCTCAATCTTCATGGGCTTTCCATCCAAAAGCACATTGTTATACCGTTTGAGAGCAGCAAATGCATCACTTCTTCTATTATAGACAACTTCAGCCGAACCCTGATACATGAGGAAACATTCAAATTTAAGAAACCCTGACAACTATATAGTTAAAAAGCTGAGAATCATAAAATAAATAGTATACACTACTAATTTCAAGAACATAAGGCGTGTAGTTAAAGTCAATAGAAAAGGTAACAAAAAAACAAAATAAAACATCCCAAAACTCTCCACTGGTTGGTTACCTATAGCTTTTTTTAACAAATCAATTGACAGCATTCTTATATGTAAGTAATCTGTGGGTCTAGAATCGGATACAGACAGACATTTACAATGTAAAAATCTATAACTCGCTCCCACCCCTCTATGCCATAAAAAACCCACCCAATTGGAAATTAAAACCTAACATAAAAATACAGTATATAAATTTTAACCATGAAAAACAAGCAAAACAAAATGACAAGAGTTCAAAACACAAAATACAATACTTACGGTTGGGTTTCCATTCTTATCATAATGAACAGCATAGCGCTTCAACTCCCCAAGCTCGGAGAAAAGTTCCTGAGTAGCAAATAAAGTTTCAACTTTCAAGAGAACTTCCAGAGATGTTGGCTAGAAACAGTGACTAACAACGAATCATATAATATATACCCGTATGTCTTCATTGGTAACTCCTCGGTCTAAGTTTGAAACATACAACTTTGTGTCAAGTTCTACTCCTTGTATTCCTGCAGCTCTAAGGCTATCCTCAAACAAATCGCTCTGCCATGGAAAAGCCTTGGTTCTGCGAATAGACTGGCCAAAGCAAACAGAACATTGTCCAGAATGGCAGAAGAACACGTCAGATTATGACCAAAAAAAGTTATTTACTTCTTCAAGATTTATCAGAACAGGAAAATCCCCAGAAAAAACAATAACACAATATTAATGAAGTAGATCCGCCATGGTGTTATATAAAATGAAAACCCAGTCAAACATCAGTGTTCTATGTTAAAGATGGTAAATTGGAGTAAGAATTCAACCCACTGCATTTAAACCGGTGCAATGTTACAAGTCAGAGCTCCAGTGCCGGTATTAAGTGAAAAGCTCCATTTCAAAACACCATGAGACAGGGAAGTTACTGAATTCTCGCACCGCAGAACCATACTTAGCAAGCGGATCCAATAAAACATCGGTCCACACAAACCAGCCAAAGATTTAAAGTCACCTCATCTTAATGAAACGATTAATGATTTTGTGATTATAACCCCACTTATAGTTAAATGATATGATTTTTGTGCTACTTGTAAGAGCTCCATTTTGAAATTCAACTAATGAAGCTCCTTCAGAAAATATGCTAGGAATCACCAAAGAATCCTGCACACATCAGAGATCTGTAGCAAATCCCCCCAAAATAAAAGCAAACAACTCAAAGATGCATATTAATTGTGATACTACTGAACTATGCAAAATGGTTGAGCATGAGCTTCTCCACTGAACAAATATTAAAAGGAGTTCCTCTTGCTTTTGAGTTTGTATGATACGGAATCATCTCATAATTGAGTATTTTATAGTATATCAGAATCTCAAGAACATATATAAGCATCCACGTTTTTTGAGCTTGCCTTGGCAATAGCATAAGATGATGGGCGAGTGTTGACCATAAGTGGGCCTCTACGAACAGCACCAGTTGTTCTTCCACCATTACCAGTCACTCTTCTCCCATTAACAGCACCAGTCCTTCTTCCACCACCTACAGTCCCACTTCCACGGCCAGAAAGGGCTTTGCCACGTCCTCTACCTCCTCCTCTGCCTCGGATACTCTTGTTGTTCTTAATTCTATCATCAAGTGAAATATCCAATGAAGAAGCCATAGCACTTGCAATTTAACAAGCTCAAAGCCTTCAAGAAATTTCAATGAAGTAGCCCTACAAAAAATAACAGAATTTAATCAGCTATTAGTACATGCCTGCTCCCACAATGTTAACAGTTGATGACGTACAATTTAACTCACGAAAGAATGACATGTTTATGACCTATTCATTCAAGACATAGATCCACTTGAGTTATCATAAACCAAATCGGTATTTTCAACTATAACGCCCCAAATTAAAACTTCAAAATAACACAACAAACCCAGATCCAAACAAAAACCCAACTTATAAATCCTCATATGTGTAATTCACCTTAAAAAGTCACAAGTTATTATCTCTTTTGTAAGAAATCCAATATTGAATCGCACAAAAACTCATATACATAATCCAAATTCATATTTTTCAACAATTAACATCCAGATAATTATTTACAACGTTAGAAGCATTAGATCCGAGAATTTCCAAAACCACCCCCAAATCAGATCCATAATTCAACACTATTCACATAGAAACTATAAAATAAAAACTGAAAACCCTAATCTACTCGTATCGCATATTGATTCACGATCTACTATCATAATCATAATCACACCCATAATCAAATCGACATCGCAATTTTATCGATAAAAGGAAAATCGGTAAAAAATAATAAAAAAATACAATACCTGTAGATGATAGAAAATCTGCGCTAGAAGAACAAGGAGATAATAAGATGGAGAAAATTGGAGAGAAGATGAGTGTGCGTTGTGGATTTATAGGGGGGGAAAGCGTGATGAAGAAGACGAATGAGGGAAAATTAGGGTTTAGAATCGGAGAAAAGGGAGTTTTAGGGTTTCGCCTAAGAGAGCTTTTGAGGTTAGATTTGAATCACAAAGAGAAAATCAGCGTTGTATGTCATTATAAAGGCACGTAAGGGCTTTAGTGTCTTTTTGCATTATGGCAAACCGCGTAAGCGAGGAATTATTCTACACCACTGTTGTGTATGAGTGAGAGATTCTCGTTCCTATCGATAAACCTCACTTTTTTTTTTTAATAATATAACCTCACATTTATATATATATATATATATATATATATATATATATATATATATATATATAGGGAGGGATCAAATTACACCGGTGTAACATTTGAGTAATGTTACACCGCTCAATAATGCTTCAACGAATACAAATTTTACAAAATCCACCGTTGGATTGAAAGTTTATATCATATAGATCATCCATGTTCAATTTTACAAAAATCTAAAATCGTTTGATATGTCCCAACTTTGAGGTGAAGTTTGTCAAACGGCAAGCGAATAGTGTTGCTCATACCATAGCTAGGGCGGCCTATTCTAAGTCTAGTCGTTATATTTATGATTCGATACCTCCATGTATTTATGGTACTTTGAATAATGAAATGCATTGAGTTTCCTTTTGTCAAAAAAAAAAAAAATCGTTTGATATGTTATTGAGACCGATCAAGATTAACGTTTTATGTATTTTTATTGAATACCGTTAAGCTTGATCAATCTCAATAACATATCAAATGATTTTAGATTTTTATATAATTGAACATGAATGATCTATATGATATAAACTTTCAATCCAACGGTGAATTTTGTAAAATTCGTATTCGTTGAAGCGTTATTGAGCGGTGTAACATTACTCAAATGTTACACCGGTGTAATTTGATCCCTCCCATATATATATATATATATACTCCATCTGTCCCAAAATATAACAACTAGTTTGACTACTGCACGTATACCAACGCACAATTTTGATCGTTAATATCTTTAATTGTCTATAAGTAAAAATTATAAAAACTTGATATTTTGAAAATATTCGTCAAAACAATATAAGTGAATAGTGTTATTTAATCAAAATAGCTCTTATAAAATGGGACGGAAGGAGTATATATATTTGTTTGGATTTATTTCATTTATGTCTTTATACTTTTTTTTTTACGTAGTCTACAAAAATTTTATTCTTAACATGTATAAGTGGAATGACCGAAGTTCGAACTTCGGTTATATATATATATATATATATATATATATATGAGGAGGGATCAAATTATACCGGTGTAACATTTGAGTAATGTTACACCGCTCAATAACGCTTCAACAAATACAAATTTTTCAAAATTCACCGTTGGATTGAAAGTTTATATCATATAGATCATTCATGTTCAATTCTATAAAAATCTAAAATCATTTGATATGTTATTGAGATTGATCAAGCTTAACGGTATTCAATAAAAACACATAAAGTGTTAATCTTGATCGGTCTCAATAACATATCAAACGATTTTAGATTTTTGTAAAATTGAACATGGATGATCTAAATGATATAAACTTTCAATCCAACGGTGAATTTTGTAAAATTTGTAATCCTTGAAGCGTTATTGAGCGGTGTAACATTACTCAAATGTTACACCGGTATAATTTGATTCCTCCCCATTATATATATATATGGGGAACTTTAAAATGAGAGGGTGATAGGGTTAAATCATAACCATTGGATCAATCTTTACAATGCTAATTAATTTTTATAATTGTAGGTAATCTTTTCTTTTCAGCACCTTCATCTTCTACCTTGTGCCGCTAGCATATTCTTTCGCTGTCTCGCCTCTTAATTTTTTTTCTTTTTCTTTGTGTTGTGGATTTATCTCTTTTTCTCTTGCGTATATCTCTCCGTCTCTCAAACTATAGAAATGAGGTGAGCTGCTAAATTGGGGATTTTTGTATGTAATCCACTATATCCAGTATTACATGTTAAGTGTTAATGGAATCCATAACACGCTCGCGTCAAAGGAGAATTAATAAATTGGGGATTTTGCCCTTTCAATTTCAAACATACCCAAATTAATAAGAAAACAAAAAGCTGGCTAATTAAAAATAAGATTGTGTATTTTTTCACGTGTGTTAAAAACAAAAATTGTATTTTTCACAAAAGCATAATTAATCAATTAGAATTTTTAGTGGGACTCTAAACGAAGAAGGTTTCAGAAAATCAGCGCATCAGTGTTAGAACAAGAAGATTAATCGCTCGGAATGAAAATAAGAAAGAAAAATGAAGCCATGCAACCTTACTCATCGCCATGCAAGTATCTAGGATTCCGGCGAGGCGTTCAACGGCAAGGAAGATTTAAGAAAGAACGAGAACAACTGGCAAGCACAATGAATTGAGAAAAGAAGCGGTGGGGATGCTGAACATTTGAGAAGGAGATAGAAGACTAATCGGCCTGAATAAAACAAATAAATAAGGCATGTGCACACTTTTAACAAAAATTAAATCACAGCTGTTGATTTTGATCCTATGGCTAATACTTAATCCTCTCATCTCTCACAAACACACAATTACTTGTATGTCTCTTGAGTATGGCTTTCAGGGTTTTCTCTCTTGCATCGCACTTACCTCTCCAATTTAACTTCTCCACTTCCGGTCCAAGGCCATTGTTGCATTAGCTCTACATTTTTAATTATAAAAAAAAAGGAGAATGTTAACATGTGCACCAAAGGTACATGTTAACAAGATAAATGTGGTAAATATTAATTGTTAAGTTTGTGAATTCAACTCTTTAAACATTAAATATTTTGTATCATTAAATGCTATATTTCTACTTTTAAGTAGCTTAACATCCATAAAAAAAATCCTGACTTTTCAACCTTCTTTATACATGCAACATGACTTTTGGATTTTACTATCACAAAGAACTTGAGATAATAGAATTTCTTTATACCCTCAACTCCTCACTATGAAATTCATTGAACAAAAAACTGTATTCAATAAGGAAGATTAGGTTGTTTTAGAAAGGAAATAAAAAAAAAATCGTTGATTAAAAAAAGAATCTTTAATTCGTATGATCGATAGAATAATTTTGGGCGCATCACCAAATTATCCCTCATTGATTTCGTCTTCTACGTGATGAATCACCTGAACTCGTTTTGAATTAAAAAATGGAGAAGAATAATGGAGGCTGGAGGAGATTTCCTTTTCCTTTTTTCTTTCTTTATTTCGATGTGATTACCGAGAGATGAGAACGGTTTCCAAAAAACAACGGAGGTGATGGAAGTGGATCAAAGAGTGGGAGATGAGAAGATGGTTCGCTGCAAAAAGAATAGATGAGAATAATTAAATCCTAGCCGTGTATTATCATCCAATGAATATTAATTATCCCTCCCATCTCTCATTATATAGGGAGCATTTCAAGTGAGAGCATGTATTATGTCTTATAATGCAATCTTGATACTTTAGGTTAAGTTAGTAATGAGATATTGTATATATTACTCAGTAATAGTGTGTATTTAGTTTTACAATGATGGACAATTGCATATGTGAATTCGAGCTTTTAAATATAGTGATTTTTTTTTTTGTTTACAATGTAAATGAGAATTGAACATAGTAACTCAAACATATTATCCAAAATTTTCACCATTAGATTAAAACTAATGGCTTAAACATAGTAATTTTTTTTTTGACAAATAACACGAGATTTTTAAGTGCACGAGATTATTGTCGTAATAAAAAAAAAATTAATCCATAAATATAATACTAAAAAGAAACAAAACAAAATAGACAATTGCGAATGTGAATTTAAGCTTTCAAACATAGTGATTTTACAAGTTATTAATAGTCTCGTAAGTGCACAAGATTATCGTCATTATAAAAAAAAAAAAATCTCAATCCATAGAGGATAAAATGAAATAAAGCAATTTGTCAAAAAATAAAGCAAAATCTTATATCTATACATATTAGAAAGAAAAATGGTAAAATAAACAAGAATATTTAGAGAAGATATTGTTTGAATTTTGAGAAATTAGCAAGCAAAATAAGACAAAGATATATTATTTATATAAAATCATCCTAGGATCATAGATTTTCATCACAAACACAAATATTCTTGACATGAGAAAACAATTTTAAAACAAGTTAAAATATAATGAGATAAACTACATGGCAAACGTCACGTCTCGAGGTAATTAACATAACGCTCCACATAAGTATGTTAGAAATCCTTACGAGGTAATTAACATAACGCTCCACATAAGTATGTTAGAAATCCTTGTGTGCATTGTACCCAGTCATAACACATAGACTCTGGACATACATTGACTTCTCTATTTGATCATTCACAAACAAAACATAATAAAACAATATGTTATGATGGAAACTTGTTAGTAATCTCAATCAACAAAATCATAAGAGAGCATGCTATATTGGATTACTCCATAACCCTAAAATGGAAGGGAACTACTCACACCTAGCTATATTGAATTTCAATTTTTCTAAATTTTTCTATGGATGATCTATATGATATAAACTTTCAATCCAACGGTGGCTTTTGTAAAATTCGAATTCGTTATAATGTTATTCATGACTGGTCCACCATGGATCACTTGATGAAGTTGTCCATATTAGAATTTACCTTCTCGTACTACCATTTTGAAATTCCCAAACATATTTATTACTAATATTGAAAAATGAATGTATGTGCCATATATTACAGACCACATACATCCATTTTTTAAGGTACAAAAAAAATCAAATTTACTTATAAATGTGTCCGGAGGAAATACTTAAAATGGATTTCATTACTTTACATTAGAATCTGAAAAATTAACTATAAATACATCTTTTCAGCGAGAACAAGTTATTAATTATAACACTTAAAAAATACATATTAATTATACTATTAATTTTTCACGGAGTATGCGATAAAAACATCAACGGGAGTTTATAATAAGGGACGAAAGTCAAACTCATAAAACAGACGGATGTGATTCATCAAATCAATTATTTTGGAAATTGCACCCATAAAAAGCTACAAATTATCCAAATTTTAATTTACATACCAACAAAGCTCACAGGAGTAGTTACATCTAACTAGTACACAATTGTACAGTAACAATTTTTCTAACACAGAACAAAGTCTAATCCAAACACAACAATTACCCAATTACATTCTATTTATGTTCTTAAGAAACAACATTTCCATGCAAGGTTTAAAACCCAAACTAAGATCAATAATTAAGCACTAATTTCAGTCAATGGTGTGGACTTCATCTTTGGAGGCCTACCCCTAGGCCTCCCACTACCGCCAGTCCCTACAGCCGAAGTCAATGCTCCGCCAAATCCTCTAGTCGGCTGAGACATCTTCCTTGGCCGACCTCTAGGCCTCCCGCTCCCAATTGAGGCGTTAACTTTTGGGGACTTTGGTGGATCATTTGGCGGACGACCTCTAGGCTTGGGCGGTGAGTAGATGACACCTAAAGAAAAAGATTCTTTGGGCTTTGGTGGCCTTCCGCGGCCCCTTCTCGGTGGAGCATTTGGGTCACGCTTTGTGTAGTTGTTTTTCCAAAATACAAGCTCACCACTGTCCCTCATTCTTGCAAGGTGCAAGTTGAGCAGTGCCTTATGTCCTTGAGGCAAGCCACCGTATGTGGCTTCTATGTACTTGGATATTGAGGATTTGTTTGAACCATTTTCTTCGTTTAATTCTTCTATTGCCTTCAAAATCATCTGAAAAATCAAACACATTAAAATCATATACATTCATAGTCATAATAATTTATAATAATCAAATTGGATACATTGTCCATAACAAATTTTGGCCACATCAATTAATCACGTCGATTTGAAAAAAAAAAAATTAACCACACATAGATACATTTAAAATTTGTGTAAATCATTGTCATATCGGTATCTAAATGTCTTAAAATTGTAAATATATCTACAACTCACGTATATAATTTCTTAGTCATTTTGATCTTCAAAATATTTTTAGATAATTCATTTTGTTGGGTCATCACGAGGGCTAATCATCTATATTGGGTTCAAAGACAGTACACTTTAACCGAAAACCTTAAGGTGTTAGGTTTATGAGTCCTCTCACTTATAAAGTGTCCAACCTCCACTTTTCTAAACAATGTAAGACTTAACCACTCACACTTACCATACAAATTTAATCTTGTATTTTTAGCGAACCAATTTAGTCTATAAAATTATTAAAAATAATAATTACAGGAATAATTTTCAATTTCTATACATTTAAAAAGTATAATAATAACAACATATCAATATTCAGAGACCAAAACAACAACTTAACTCATTGTAAAATATCCTTAAACTTTTGTCAAAAAAAAATAAAAATATCCTTAAACTTTAATTTCCTAATTTTTTTTGACAATAATTACCTAATTTTAATTAAGGTGAAATATATGTAAAATATCTCCTTTTGATGCCTTTAATTCACTAACAATATAAGCTTCTAAAGATCCCATGCAAGGATAAAAATAAAACAATGAAAACATAAGATAAATACAGGCCAAAAGATATATAAGCTTAATTAAGGTATTTATTAAAAAAATTCAGAAAGGTATAATACTAATTAAAAAGTGGAAAATCAGCAGTGACTAAATTATTGAACATTTTTAATATAAAAAAAATAAAAAATTAGTGAACATTTTTCATGTAAAAACAAGTTAGTGAACATTTGGGTAAAATTTAATATAGTAAATTACATGCAAAAAAATAAACATGATTAGTAGGAGCGTTAACTGAGATTTACCTCAGGGTATGGAGGAATTGAAAAAGGTTTGTTAATAATCCCTGCAGAAGCCATTAAAGTTGATAGAAGAGTTTGAAGCTAGCTTTACAACCTCGGAATCTCAGAGCAACTAGAGCTTTCAAAGTAGTAGTGATGAATGATGATGTCTTGTTTCAGCAGAATCTGCAAGAAATTGAGGATCTGATTTGAAGGAACATTGTTATAAATAAATGTAAATAAATAATAATAATAAAATAAAAAATAAAAAAGTAGAAATGTTTTTGTTTTTCTTTCTTCATTGATGGTTCAGAACAAATGGACGGTTAATAATTACAGAAGAAACGTTAATCTGACGGCGAGAGCTTACCGTGAGAGTGAAACACGGATTGATGACGTGGAATTTATTGATTTTTTTAATGTTTGTGAAAGTACCAAGTTGTCCATGGTTGTGGATGATGATTGTAGTGTGACTTGTGAATGTGGGCCTGTGGGGTCCATTAGCAAAGCCAAAACCAGAAACTGAAGTCTTTGTTTTCTTGACCCAAACAGGTGCAGGGTCCAAATTCTTGCAAGAAAACTGTGCCAACGGTGGAGATTTTCTTCTACAATGAGATTGTGTCGTGTCCTCTCTCTACCATGGATATGGGTAACTATGACCCATGTTTGTACATAAACAACTTTTATGAAATTTACTTTTCTCAGACTACTGATTACTCACGCGCTCTACAAATTTCTTTTTTATTCTTCTGCTACTTAAGCAGTGAACGTTATAAAAATGAAATTTTGAAAATTATAATGTCTGCTACTTAAGTAGCGGATGTTATAAAGGTATGGTGTTTTTGGGGTGTCCGCTACTTAAGTTGCGGACAGGGGTATACCGGTAATTTTGTAAGGCACATCACATAATCAGTAGGGTGGTAAAAGTAAAACTCAACTTCTATGTGCACATGATATCATTATATTACGCAATTTTTTTTAGTTAAAACATTACGCAAATATTTAGATGATAAGTTGTAGTGACTAGTGAGGCTTTCGTTATGGACTAACTATTAGATGTACTCTATTACAAAGAAGGGGTGGGTACATATGCAGATACTATGACGATCAAGTCAGTAAGTGCCAAAGGTAAGAGATATTCAGGGTCAGATAAAATATATATGACCTAAGACCTTCAACTGGCCACCTGTTTTGTGGACAGGTGTTAGCTGATGATTAGTCGGTAGAATTTGATGGTCCACATGTCCCAACAAGTGGTACTCACATGTTTTAATGTGTGTCCATCATATGTTCTGCCCAACCAAATATGATTTGGTTGAACCGTTCCAGCTCGTGAATGGGTCTTGACACATTGCAAAACTCTACTTTTCACATAAATTTAAGTTTAAAAGATTACTTTTTTTTTTTTGGCATTAGCCCTATGGTTCCTTGGCTATGTTTCGATTGATGGAATAAGATGGAATGAAATGGAAAGAGATGAAATAAAATAGTGTTCCATTGTTTGGATTTGAAAAATAATAATGGAATGAAATGAAATAGGATGAAATGAATTCTATCTCATACCACCACTTACCTTTAATTTTGTTCATCTCCTTTTTAAAATATCCAAACAATGGAACGGAAAATTTATTTCATTCCGCTCCAACCCATTCCACCCCACTCTATTCCGCTCCGCTCCATTCCATTATATTCCATCAATCCAATAGTTTTATTTTTTATTTTTTATTTTTTTATATATTTTGATCCCTTAAATTATAAATGTTTGATATATAATTCGGTTCTCTATTTTTTTTTTTGGTTTTATTTTAGTCCACTAATTTATGAATTTTGAACAATTTAGTCTATTCAATTATAAATATTTCTTTGTTTCAAAAAAATATATATAAATATTTCTTAATAGGGAGACTAGATTATCTAAATTTTATTTTTAAAGGATCAAAGTGTTCAGCGATCATAACTTGATAATGGACCAAAATAAAACGAAAAAGGCTTAAACTACTAAAAACTCAAATACTAAATTGTAGGATGTTTGTATTTTAGGGACTAAATGAAACATAAAAAAAAAAAAAAAGCTTCTTCAAAAAAAAATGAAACATAAAAAAACAACTTAAGGGACCAAAACGAAACTTAAAATTAACTTAAGAGACCAAAAACTATAATTCGACCGTAACAATAGTAATAAGAAATCAATTTATTTATGTTCTAATAAATTACTTTTTATATTTTTTTATTAAACTTATTTTTTATATTTATTTAAGCAGACCGATATCTTCCCTAAAAAAAAATGTTGACATCTAAGAAGTCTAAAATATTATTTTTGTGACGTATAACACATTGTCTATTATAAAGAAACGTATTTTGTCAAAAAAATTTAGTTTAACTGACATTGTTGATATTGTTTGATTGAACATTTTTATTAAAAAACCTATTTTCTATAGTTTTATCACTTAGTTTATAGACAAATACTTTAATTTGAGTCTGACATAGACTAAACCAACATCTCTGAAATATTTATTGGCTTGTTTATCATGAACATTTTGTCATTCTCCCATGTCCTTTTTTACAAAGAGAAGTTAGTTGTACTTTTGCAACTATTATTTGATCTGCATTTTGAAGGATCAACGACTAGTTTTTGGCTCCACCTTTACATACTTGGAGGCCACGCAACTCAGAGCAAATCGCATCTATAAATAGCACACTTGGGTGCCTTTGAAGAGAAGGAGTTTTCACTACAATATTCATTCTACAATTGTCTTTATTGTACAAGTTTTCAAGCTCTTCTTTAACCACTCTCACTCCCAACTCTCTAAATCAAATACTTGGATCTGTATACTATTGAATGAACTGTGTGTATTTGTTCTAACCTTCTCAAACTGATTGAGTTTTATTTGTAAGCTTGTGATCCAAACAACTTATTTGTAAAGAAAATGATTGGTTCAAGTTAATACATAACTATTGATTAAGTGACACCTCTGTATAGTCTATAAGGTTGAGGTAGATTTAAGCTTGTAGGGCTAAAGGTTATTAATATTGGTTTAGATCAAGAAGGTTTGTAATTTGAGATCGGTAATATCTCAAGATTATAGTGGATATATACACTCACGAGCGTGAGGACTAGACATAACTCATACTATTAAGGGGTGAACCAATATAATTGATGTGTGTTGATTCTATCTTTCTCTATCTTTTAATTTGTGCAAACTGTTGGAGTAAGCCCTAAAAGCATGTCTATTTTGATATAATCTTCTTTTATATCATTACTTTGATTTATATATTTAATATATATAATAAGACATTTCTTTATTATGTTTGTGTTAAACTAATAAAGTCCCTACAATAGCTAGTCTATTTAATGGAACATTAAGTGTGACTTAATAGTGAGACTCCATTAAACATAAGGACACTATTCTTAAAGTATCCATAGTCAAGCTTTAATGTGAATTGAGATAATGTTGAAGCGCAAAGACTATTATGTATTGAGACTAATGACCACATCTATACATAGGTATAAATATTAAGAGTAATATTTATACTGGATAGACCCACCATGAGAATACTATATAGTATTTATGAAAAATGTCATAAGATATTCTCATAGTGATAATGGTGTATACCACCCTTAGACCTGAACCAACTGTGATCCCTAGATGTGGAGTCAAGTACTTTATTGCTATTCAAACATTATCGGTAAAAGGATAATTATAAAGTTGGTTAATAGGTACTTCATGAATCATGCCGAGGGACATGAGTGACCTAGATGAGATTTGCCCCTCCTATATAATGGGAGTAATATCTATAGGCCTCTTTATGGAATATGACTGATAAAATGCGTGGCCACGCCGAACTAAGTCAATATGAGATATTGAGCTTATTCATTGCTCAGTATATCCCGGGATCAAGAAATAAGATATTGAACCATACAAGGGTGACACGATCTATGCCTTGTGTTCAATATAGATATAAAGGGCAAAGGGGTAATTATACACAAGTTCGTTATCACAAAAAGGTTCTGTCAGATCACATGACATTTTCGTCACTTGGGTGACAACGGCGTATTTCTAGATGCTAACCGTTGTTTATAATATTAAATACATGATTTGATATTATTACCAATGTTACGAGAACCTACAAGGTCACACACATATAACATATATATGAGAGAGAAATAGATAAGTTAAATTTATTTATAAGATAAATAAATAAGATTTATTTATAAAATAATAAATGAGATTTATTATTAATTAGATAACTACTAAAATATTATAACGGATAATTACGAAGTAAATAAATATGATTTATTTACAAGATGATAAGTGAGACTTATTAGTAGTTAGATAATAACGGAATAATTATAAAAGATAATTATGCACGTTTTAAGTGAGATGAAAATTAGGATAAGGATGAACAAGTATGACTTGTTGATCACACAAGGGACTCTATAAATAGAACTCTTGTGAAGAGGAAAAACTAACCGAATTTAGAATTCAGAATCCTAATTTTCTAAACCCTAACTCTCTCTCTAAAGCCACCGGTTTAGTTTCGGCTAGCACCGAGATTGAAGGAACTATTCGTGTGGACTGAGTAGAGGCATTGCTAGGTTGCTTTGCTCGTGATCAGAAACTGTTTCTGCTTCAAAGGTTCTGCGTTTCAAGTGGTAAACACATAAACTTGTGTTGTTTGATTTGTGATTAATGATTTAATAAAGATCCGTTCATCGAGATTGTTTCGCTAAGAGGATTAAAATTTTGAAAAACACCTCTTAAATCCCAACACAAACACCACACACATAATCTACTTTAAATTTGTTTTTATCACTAACTAGATCTATCTGAGATCATTCTAACGTTTTCAATTAGATTAAATTTTTATAAGAAAATTTTAATAAGTTCACAATTCACATTTCTTGTGAAAAACTTTGCTACTTCAGACTTAGCTCGAAGACAAGGAGTTACACGACTTCAAGTAGACAGTGATTCGAAGGTGTTAGTCAACATGGTCACATGAAACTGTAATATTCACGTAAATGTTCCTACTTTGATCAAGCGTATTCGTAATTTCAAGAACATGAATCGGCAAGTTGAAATTAACCATGCTTAGCGCGAAGGAAACATATCAGCCGATTGGTTAGCAAATTTCAGTTTAGCTATGAACTCTTTGATGACATTTCGAGTGCTTGCATGTCTCAGAGTGTTCGTTTAGATTCTTAATTTTCCTTTTCTCTTGGGCTTTGCACCCTTTCTATGTACCAAAAAAAAGGATCCAAGTGTCCGACAATCATAACTTAATGGACCAAAATAAAACGGGAAAAACTTAAAGTACTAAATTGTATTATGGTTGTAACTTAATTAAAGGATTAAATGAAACATAAAAAAACAACTTAAAGGACAAAAGTAAAACTTAAAATTAACTTAAGAGACCAAAAACTATAATTCGACTATAATAATAATTTTTTATATTTTATTTTGATTAAAATGATTTTTTATATTTATTTAAGCAGACCCATATCTAGAAAGTCTAAAATATTACTTTTGTGACGTATAACACAATATTTTTAGCTAAATTAGTATATAAAAAAAAGTCTTACATTGTCTATTATTAAGAAACGTGTCCAAAAGTCTTTGTTCAATTGACATTGTCGATATTGTTGGATTGAACATTTTTATTAAAAAAACCTATTTTCTAGTTTTATCACTTCGTCATAGACAAAAAATAATTTAATTTGAGTCTGACATAGACTAGACCATTGACCTATATTTTTTTTTTGGTCAAGTAGTTTAGTGGCTAGAAAATTCACCTTATAGTGCGAGTGTCTCAGGTTCGAACCCGGGCTTCTGCACATATAGTGCGATGTCCCTATCAACTGAGCTAAGCTCACGGGAACACCAATGACCTATTTTAAACAAGACATTTAGCTCAAGTGATTAAAGACTTTACTTACTTTATGATCGAAATTGGGATTATCGGAGCCTCGTTATCCTAGAAACCAGAAAATTAATTAAAACAAATAACAAAAATTAACCCATTCAGTCTATTCTGTTTTCACCTGGTGAAAGGAAAATGTAAAAGCAGTTATGGTACCGTATTTTATCCCAATTATAAATTCTCCTTTTATGAAAATAGTATTTTTAGCTCAAAAGATAAAACTTTAATTGTAGCATTTAAACCTTGAAGATTTAGGACTATTTTTCAAAAGATATTTAGGTAGCCAAAAGGTTTATACACCACTAAGGTTTATCTCAAACGATGCGACTCCTTTTCTCCCGGGAGATTTAATTCCAACTAATTCAAAGCACATATATGAAACTATATATAAATATACGTACATACATTATCATTACACACTCAATATCGATCTCAAACCATCATTCTATAAAAAAAATTAAAAATATCTCAAGCCATCTCAACCCTTTGTATTTGCAAAATGGCCTTGAACTTGGAGAAAAAATTACGGTTAGTTCCAAACTGGCTTGAACTTCCAAAAGATGTGACATCAAAGATTATTCAATTGCTTGGTGTTGTTGAAATGGTGATGAATGCACGTCAAGTGTGTCCTATGTGGAGGGAAATTAGTAAGGACCCTCTCATGTGGAAGAACATTGAAATGATCAATTGTTTCAAATCACCACATAATTTGGAGAAGATTTGTATGTATGCTATTGATCAAGGTGGTGATCATGTGGAAGAAATTAATATTGAGTATTTTGCTACTGATGAACTCATCAAACACTTAGCTGAAAGGTAATAATCTCTTATCTTATTTTTGTTTTCATTTAATTAATTTGTTATAATTTTTTTGGGATTGATTTACTTTTATAGTTTTTTTTTTTGTTGTTGATTGTTTTGTACATTTGAATAATTTTTTATTCAAATTATGAATTGTGATTTATATTTTTGAGTTGTGACTTGTGAATCATACAATAATTTGATGTTTTTGAATTAGGAAGCAACAATTTAACTTAAATACAATCTCCTCCATAGAAACATTTGAGTATTAGTGTATCACATCTCTCCTCTGTTCTTAATAGATAGGGTTCAATTTTTGCGTTATAGTTAATTATATAATTATATTTAGATTGTCAAAAAAAAAATTTAGGGTATATTATTATTTTTTGAAGCAATATTTAGGGTATATTATTAGTCTTATAAAATTTTGAATTTATATTTTAAATAATTTTTTACCTCCATTTTTTAGTCAAATGGCCTAGTAGTTAAAAATTTCACCATTAAGGTGAACAAGTAGAGTAGCTAAGATTCAAATTCCAACCTTACATATATAGTGCAATGTTCCTGCCAACTGAGTTAAAATTTACGGACTCTGACCTCTATTTTTATTCCTTATTTTATTAACATTTACAACAAAGCATAGTGCTTTTAGTCCCTAAAAATAGTGTTCTAAAAAAAGCAAACTAGAAACAAAAGGTGTATCAAGCAATATAATGTTTTATTTTGACACAATTTGCATGGTTTGCAAATATATGTTCGACCCATCTATGCTTGTACTTATTTATTTTATGTTTCTTTGACCCTTAATTTATCTTTTAAATTGTGCAGAACTAGGAATTTGCGGCGCATTCGCATCTCAAAATGCCCGAAAATTTCAGATAAAGTATTTTGTGAAGCGGTAAAAAAGTTTTCACTATTAGAGGAGGTTGAACTTTCATTCAACGATGAATTAACCAAGGATTCTCTTGAAGCAATCGGCCAAAACTGTCCTCATTTGAAGACATTGAAATTCAATCAACCATACAAAGGCATTAATTGTAGGTCATACAAAGGTTACAAAAGCAACAAAGAAGCACTCGCTATTGCAAAAACAATGCCTGGTCTACGACATCTCGAGCTTTGGGGAAACAAACTCACCAATGATGGTTTAGTTGCTATTCTTGATGGTTGTCCTTACCTTGAATTTCTTGACATTCGTATGTGTTACAATCTAGTTATGCACGAAAATTTGGCGAAAAGGTGTTGCGAGAATATTAAAAAAATTAGGTATCCAAATGAATATATTGATGATCATGATGATGACGACGACGACGATGATTTTGCTTATGAGTTTTATTGTGAATGTATTGTCAGAGGCAGCAAAGGAATGAAGGGGAGGAAGATCACATATGTGGATTTTTATAAGTTTCATTAAATGATATCTTTTTTATGTTCCTCTTAAGTTAAGTGATGTTCTGAATAGCATGGATCATTTGAGGAGAAGCTGTTTTTTTTATGATGTTTTGAATCAATTTTGTTGGAGACATCTAAGAGACTTTTATTTTGTTTGTTTAGAATGTAATAAAAATGAACTTTGACTTATTGTTGTTGGTTTTATTGGTGAAACACTTTGATATAGATAATTTTGTTTAATTGTTGCTGTTAGTTGTTTGTAGTCATATTTTAATCTGTTTTCTATATGTACACTGATCAGCTTTTCTGCTGTTACCATAGAATTAGGAACCCTTATTAGAAAATGCACTCTATTATGGAAATGTATTAAGAATTACATACACCTCTCATGTTTTAGCAAAGAAGATGCAGGTTACGTTTTTGTCACCGACTCAACCATGAACCCAAACAACACACATACTCGCTCACTCACTCTTCTAACGAGCGCAACATAAGAGCACAAGACATATTGCACCTCTCATTTATAGAAAGAACATGTTGCCTGAGAACCATTTTTAGGAGAAAAATTTCACCCTATTCATCAAACTCTTGACTATCGAGAAACCTCAGGCAAATGCTCTGTTTGGCAAAACTAGCGGTTGACTGATAAGCTAACTCATAACTTATAGCTGATGACTGGTAGCTTATAGCTGATGGCTAATAAGCTGATTGTAGTGTTTGATAAAATTAGCAGTTCAACTGATGACTGGTAAGAAGACTGTTACCAAAAAAATCTTTTAACTCATAATATAATAAATCAACGTTTTGGTCTTGCCAAATAGACCAAAGATAATAAAATTTTGGGAGGTCCCGATTGACCACACCACATCATGCCAAACTAGAGTTAGACCTAACTGAAAATATTTCTACATTAATCTTCATAATATGTTAACATTTTCCTTAATCCTAAAATATTACTAATACTCTGCGTTTATGATAGGAGTATTATTTTTCTTCTAATTATTGTATTTTTTAATGTGTGTAAAAATTTAGTTTATTTCCTAGGTGAAACAATTTTTTTTGTTAGACTTTACTACTTATCTACCTTGTTTCAAATTGAACTCAGGATCAGTGTTTTAAAAACCGGACCGGTCATCGAACCGGCGAGAGCACTGGGTCACTGGTTCATTGGTCGAACCATTGGGTCACTGGTCGAACCGCATGACAAACCGGATTAAACCGGATTAAATCGGTGGAATGAACCGGTCTCTATATAGTTATTGAACCGTTTCTATATAGTTAAAAAAATCATAAAAAAATTTGAAAATTTGAAAATTTCATAAACTCAACGTCACAAATTCTTAAATTCAAATCATAAACATTGTCATCACACCCATTAAAATAGTACAAAATACAAATCCAAATAAATTTTAACCATCAAACACAAATAAGTATTTTTATCTGTGTATTTTTATGTGGTGAATCCTCCAACCCAATATTTTTATCGGTGTATTCACGGGTCAAGATACCAGTTGTAATAAATTTACATATGGGAAACCTCTACCCAATTTTGAGATAAATGTTTGTCTTTTGTGTGTTCCCTGCACGTGACTCTCTTTATTTGTTCCTTTTCACTTTTCAGTTTTCACCCTTTTCTTTCCTTTCTCCAACTCCAAGAACATCTCTATCCTCTCTAATACCATAGCACCACTATCACTCACCTTCCTTCAGATCTCATTTCACTCTAACCAAAATTACTTCTCATTCATTAATGACTCCACAAAGAAAGAAATAGAAACACTCACCGATGAAGCTACGACGGTTGACGAAAAGAACTGCTTCAGAGAAGGCCGCCGCTGCTGCTTGCCGCCGCTGCTGCGCTAGGGTTCATATAGTAGCAACAAGATGAAAGTGATTTTGTCGTTCTTGTTTCTAATTTCTATTATTTTAGTTTTCTCTTTACAAAAAAAAAAAATTTAGTTTTCTGACTTTCTCCAAAAAAAAAAAAAAAAAAAAAAAAAAATTGGCAAAACGACGTCGTTTTGGGCCAGGGAAAAAAAAAATGCAGTTAAACCGCCGGTTTTGCAAAACCGCCGGTTCACCGGTTTTCACCGGTTTTCACCGGTTTTACCGGTTTTCACCGGTCCAATAGCATGGGCGATCCAACATACGGACCAGACCGGTCTACCCTCCGGTTCCCGGTTCAACCGGTCGGACCGGCCGGTCCGGTCCGGTTTTTAAAACACTGCTCAGGATTACTAGGTGGCCCTTTCCATAAAATCGGAAGGTTGAAAAAAAAACATTTAAACATATTTTTCAAGAAACCACATATTGAAAACAGAGCAACTTTTATTTATTACTATTGGAAACAGAACAACTTTTTGTCTTTCAAAACGTTTAGGTTCCCCAAGTAAGGTTTACGCATGAAAATATAAGGTTATAATAATTCATTTTTAAAATTAAAACGTTTAGTATTCACTGTCAGTGTTTATAAAAGGCTACTCCTACTATAATTCTTGGAACAATTTATAGAAACCTTTTGTTTGCATATTATAATGGCATCTAGTTCAATTTCAGCAAAGGAAGCAGAAGATGAGAGCACAAAGTTGCCAAATTGGCTTGAACTTCCAATAGAGATCACTGCAAACATTCTTGGGAGGCTTGATACCATTGACATTGTCACAAACGTATGTCATGTCTGTCCTTTATGGTGGAACATTTTCAAGGATCCTCTCATGTGGCGTGCAATTCGAATGAACAATATTATCATCAATGATCCTAACGACGACTATTTTCTCCATTGCAAAAGTGCTTACCGTGGTTTGAATTTTCTAGAGATTTTCTGTTACGCTTTGAAGCGAAGTTGTGGTAATTTAGAAGTCATTGATATCGAGGATTTTGCCACTAATGGTCTCCTTGGACGCATAGCTAAGAAGTAATTATTTGACCAAAATATATGTTTTCTTGCATTATTAAAGTTGTTTTCTTACTTCAGATGTTTTGTTCCATAATAATGGGTTTATATGTATGATTTGCTTTGTAGTGCCAGAAATCTACGATGCATGCGGCTTGTACGTTGCTGGAGAATTTCAGATGCAGAAGTCAGAAAAACTGTGATAAAGCTTCAATATTTAGAAGAGTTGAACATTTCACTTATGTTTTTTCGGATCCATTGCATCAAGTAGGCGATTTTGAGAATAGAGACGATGATCTTTCCGAAGTTGGGTGGCTTGCAACACTTGATAGATGTCATCTTCTTGTGTCTCTTGACATTCACGATTGTGTTAATCTCCATTTGAGTGAAAGTTTGATGAAAAGATTTCAAGAGCAGATCAAAGATATGAGATTGCCGCGATCTTATTGGAAAATACATGATGGTCAACTTATATGTATTGGAGTTTAACTCTTTTAGATGATGATTGTTATGATTGATGCTGAATGTGTAGTGATTTTTAAAAATGGGGCTATTATTTTTGAAGAGTTTCTTATGCTAATCAGTTTATTTTGAAAAAGAAATGTATGTTGAAGGCATTGCAAATCATGATATTTTATTCTAAACTTATGGCTGTGTGTTTGATTAATTCGATATTGTCCATGTTGTATTCACATTTTTCTTCCAATTTGATCTCTCCTTTTTGTTTGTTCATGTTGTGTGTTTCAAACTAAATTTAAAAAATTGGGGAAATTACACTCGCCTTCCTCCTTCCTTGATGTCTTCTTAAATTGGAGAATTCTGTTTAATTTTTGGAAGCCCCTTCTATGTCTTTGGCATCATATTTTAAAATAAATTTTTAAGCTTACTTTTTTGGTTGCATATAAATGTTATATATATATATTTAAAATAAAAATAGCTTTAATTTTTTAAACACATTCATTATTGGTAAGTGCCAAAAAGCAGTGATTTTACCTATATATTTTAAACACTTATTAACTTAAGTTATTTGAAGTAAAAAAAATCCCAACTAAATATAAATATTAGTCTTTACTAGCAAATTTGTATTTTTAACTATTTTCACCTATTTCACTTAACTTTTATAGGTTTTATATTAATTATTAATATTAGTAATGTATGTTTATGATTATAAATAACAAATTAATTAATAGATACAAAATGAAGAGAAAGTAACCAAGTAACAAAATTAAGAACACGTGGCACTCAGTAAAGTGGAAAGGCTAGTGGAAAAGTCAAGTGGCAAGCAAAGAAAGAAACAGGGGCGGTGCTTAACAAACCCTTGCACTGAAGTAAGGTTTTCTTCGAAGCCTATAAAAGCATACACGAATAACACAGAGAGTGAAGCACAAAACGACGGAGGAAACGAAGTGGATGCGCATTAACTGTTTGAGGAATCAATCGGTGTTATTATTTCATCTCTTTTCTTCTCACTTGTGTAAAACTATCATGGTAATGAGTAGTTAAAAACATTTTTGTTGGGATTAGATGTAATTGACTCTATTAGTGTGTATTTTTTTGATCATGACATTATATATGGTTTTAGTTACTTATCAATATTGATCTTATCCTTGTTTTCAATGTTTGAATCTTTGATTTGAAATGATATATGAATATATTTTTTGAATCTAGGATAATTGTCTGTTAGATGAAACTCTAGGAATAGATTTAGGTTTAACATTCATTCAAAGTATTGGAACTTAATGCTATTATATCGATTAAGCTCCCGAGGGATCTGGGTTTGATAGGTTTAATAGATTTCTCGATGTTAACTGGGGACGGAAACGCCCGATGAGCAATACGTGATAATATTGGTTAATAACTATAATCTATATAACTGATTAGGGAAATATATATATATGAATGAGTTAATAAAGTCTAATCCCAGCAATTTCATCTCTGTTAATTTACTCGTCTCTTGTCATTGTTATATTTTCGCAACTTATCGCAAACATATACCTTTCAATCATTTTACTTAAAATTATATTAATCGTTGAACGACATCGATATCGCATCAGTCCATGTGGAGACGATATAAAACAGTACTTATTTTTGTACTTAAACAAATTATTTACTAAAACAACGTTTATATTCTATATGATCAAGTTGATGTTAATTTCTGTGATGCAAAAAAATATGTCAAGGCACATTATATTTTTTGCATAACAGAGTAATATGTCAAGCAGGCTCACAAAGCTATGGTTGGCTCACAAAGCTTTTTAACGAGATTATAAGTTTAAAGAAAATGTTGGACCAGTGGAGAAGAAGCCCTTTAGATTATTATATAGATAGAAAAGACTTACTTAATTGTCATCGATTTCAATAAGGCTTGTGGTAAATAGGTGCCTAGAGAAATTTGGAGGAAATCCCTAAAGAAGAAAGGAGTTCATCGTAGGGGAGAAGGATTGCAGGAGGTTGAACAGATAAGGACCATCCGATCACAATCGTGTGGTTGAGATCGTTACCATTAATTTGGTAAATGATGACTTAATCTGATCCGCCCAATCTAATAATTAATGGTTGTGATACAAAACAGTGTAATTGTTTTACTACAGACAAATCTCAATCCTAGGGTTAAGGTAGGTGACATAAATTTTACCATAACTATATATAACACCAACAGTCAACTTTAATCCCTTATCTTTTCACTTTAGTTTTGACTTACAAAACACATTGAAGAACCATAACAATGATTAATTGACTTATTGGATATAATAAGACAATGCATGTAAGCCGATTAATTGACTTCGATGTTAAAAGCGTACTAAGGATATGATTATTCAAGTTTGCGTTGAATTTGAATAATCACGAATCAATAACTTACCGATTAAATTGCTTGGTGATTCCAATTAAGTGCAAAATATAAGAAAAAGCGCATTTGGAACTTTTATCGAGCAATTTGTGTTCAAGCCTTCAAAGTTTGGTTTAAAACGATGAAAATGACACTAAGTGTTTTAATCAAACACTTGGTGACTTGGTGTGCAATGTTCAAAGTGTTCCTTTTAAAAAACAACAAATTTCACACGAGTGTTTTTATCAAATACTTGGTATGCAATGTTCAAAGTGTTATTTCAAAACGCAATGAGGCTTGATCAATCACTAACGAGGAACGTTCCAAATACTTCAATTAAGAACAATTAAAAGCGATAAAGAACTATGAAAACAACACACACAAAATTGTAAAGGGAGTTCTCGGATTTTCCGGTTCTCACTTGTCCGGTATGTCTTTCCCTAATTCCTGAAAATGGACTTGAGAATATATTTCAAAAAAGATTTGAAAAGAGTACACAATGTAAGTTATAAATACAATACAATAAAACGACTAAGAATCATCTTCAATCCTTGATGATGAATTTCCACAACTCTTGCTCCAACTATCTCCTTGTTGCAAAGAACTTGATGTTCAACCCTTGTTACAAGATCCCTATTTTCAACCTTGAGAATTGACCGAATCAATTGAACGATCACTTGTCACAAAATACTTCAATATCAATTGAAGTGAAAACCCTAGATTTGTACTCGAGAAACCCCGATCTTATTCCAACCTAGTAGGTGACTAAATTCACCGTTCCATGGACGTTTTGTTCAAGTTTGCCAATAGAGAGAGAGTGAACAAGATGAAGGAACTACGACTTCTCACAATATGATTCTCATCATTCGGGAATTTGCTTGTTTGTTATCTACAGAGAAAATATAAATGAAGTGATCGCAAGACAAAATTGTACTCTAACTAAAAGTATGCACCGGTGCATAAAGATAGAATGCACCGGTTCATGCAAAAAAAAAAAAAGAGAACAAAAATAACAGAACAGTTCTTACACCGGTTCATATGAAACATGTACTGATTTATAATTCCCAGGAACCTCATGCACTAGTTCAATCAAGGAATTGAACAAATTTGGTGTTGTCGATGTTTGGTGGACAAAATATTATTTAAGTATTTTAGACAATTTGTGCGGAAGACAAAGTTATCCATAGTTCAATGTGGATAAGAATTTCAGTTTTTGTCATGTCCCTTGATCCCACCAATTTGTTTAATATCAAGAATAATTTTAAAATCTACAATTAAAGTTAGGAGAATGTTAACTTGTGCCCTTAAGGCACATGTTAAGAAGATAAATGAGGAAAATATTTATTGAACTTGTGTTGTATTCAATTCTCTAAGCATTAAATTCTTTGTATCATTAAATGCTATATATTTCTATTTTTAGGTAGCTTAACATGTGCCCTTAGGGCACAAGTTAACATGACCCTTAAAGTTATCTTGTATAGTTCCTTATTTTTAAATAAATTCATTTGTTGTGGGACTCTGCTTTGAATCTTTGGCAACGGAGCAACTTTGAATCTTTCTACCATGCGTTTCACTTTTCAAAAACATTGATAGGTAGTGTGTATTCTTTTGGTGAAAAAACGTGTAGTGTTTATTAAGTTATACTTGTTCATCGTGATAATTAAATACAGTAGTACTAGTATTTTTCCAAAGTTTATTGGAAACTACTGTATACTGTTTTCCACTTTCAAAACGTGTAGCCATACATCAAGTGTTTATATTTATTGTTTATATTTACACTAGCACTATTTAAGGTTACATATCATCAAAGCTTATACAATACAACAACAATAAAATTATATGATCTTGTTCTGTTTGCACCATGGCATTATTATATTCTTTTCCAAATTGGCTTGAACTTCCTAGAGACATCACAATAAACATCCTTCAGCGTCTTGATACAATTGAAATTGTGACGAGTGTGCGTCACGTGTGTCCTCTATGGCGGAACATATGCAAGGAACCTCTTATTTGGCGAACCATTCAAATGATCAATATACGCAATTCACCCTATGATTTAGTGAAGATTTGCCACTATGCCATTGAACGAAGTTGCGGTCAATTGGAAGATATTGGTATTGAAGGCTTTGCTACTGATGATCTCATTAAATTCATAGCTGAGAAGTAATATTCAAAATCTCTTATCTTCAAATAAGCGTATTTGTTTTTCTTTGATCATTTGTCATTATATATATTTTACAAGTGGTCTCTTTAAATTTGCTTGCTTCATAGTGACTCCTTAGTTATGCATATATACTCCTATCTTATTGTTTTAATCAAGCATTTTTAAGTGTTTTTCATTCCATCTTTTCAGTGGTAGTCACCTACGGCGTATGCAGCTTATAGTTTGCCGTGAAATATCAGAAAAAGGAATGATCGAAGTTCCAAATCA
The DNA here is from genome assembly GCF_020283565.1 of Trifolium pratense. NCBI lineage: Eukaryota > Viridiplantae > Streptophyta > Magnoliopsida > Fabales > Fabaceae > Trifolium > Trifolium pratense. The sequence goes on along the minus strand of NC_060061.1, from coordinate 2,022,226 downwards.
ATTTCCATTATTAGAGGAGCTTGACATTTTATATAGCGAAAATTTATCCATGAATTTTCTTGAAGTCATTGGGCAATATTGTCCTCTTTTAAAATCGTTGATATTTAGTAGGAATTATTACCGTACTTGTGATGATGAGGCAATTGCTGTTGGAAAAACCATGACTGAGCTACATCATCTAAAGATTCACGGAAATGTCCTCACTGATGAGGGATTGGTCGCGATTCTTGATGGATGTCCTCTTCTTGAATCTCTTGAGCTACAAAAATTTCATCGTCTTGAATTTACAGATAATTTGAAGAAAAGGTGTCATGATCAAATAAAATTTTTATGTCTCCCTAATGTTAAAGCCAGCTCTTATAATGATGACTATGATTGTTGGAAGAATTTTTATGGTGAAAATTCAAATGATGATACTAATTCGGAATATTGTTGTGATTATGAAGATGATGATTTCTGAGTGTGGAGGGACTACAATATAAAATGGCATTTTGTTCTCTTCCAAGAGAAATCACAACAAACATTCTTTCATTATTATCACTAGACGTCTTGCCCGTGCGTTCGCAAGGGACATATAATGTTATCATATATGCATAAATAACTCCTGAACTTGTTGTTCACATTTTTATCTGTGACCTCAAGTTTAAACACCATATTCTTGGTATGCTGCAAAATAGGTAAATTATTAGTTGGGTCAAAAACTACTTATATGTAAATCAAATGAATTTGTTTAACCTCATTGCGTCCATCTACTCTTGGACACTCCTACCGAAAAAATAAAAACAGAGAATGAAATAGAGTCACAAAGAGAGTAATGACTTAAATTGATAAAAAATTATATAAGGAAAAATTCAATATTTGTTCATCGACCAAAAGCATATATTTATATATAAAAGCAGTTTCCGAAGGATTAGTTTTCTCTGGCATTAGTTTTCTCCGAAGGATTAGTTTTCTAAAAGTACTCCCTCCGTCCCAAAAAGAATGACTCATTTTGAATATATGTACTATTCATATATATTGTTTTGACCATATTTTTCTACTAATAAATAAAAATAAATATTAACATATAAGATGTTGTTAGATTCGTCTCGATGAGTATTTTCAAAATATCAATTTTTTATAATTTTTACTATTATACAATTAAAGATATTAGTCGCCAAAGTTATGCATTGGCATGTGTGTTTCGGTCAACTGGGTCATTCTTTTTGGGACGGAGGGAGTAGTAAACATCACCAGATGCAGTTAACAGCCACACATGATCACTTTATATATTGGAAGATGGGAGAATTGCTGTAAATTTAGCATGTATTAATTGGGAAAAGTAGTGGAGTACTGGAGTCTTTGAGAAGTGGAAAAGTTTTCACGCGTATTGTTTATGAGCAATGTTTCATTTGCTAGTTCAGATAGCAATCAATGTTTGCTATTTTTTAGAAAAAAGTTGTTAAGAGAAATCTTTGGAATACGTAGAAAAAGGAATATAATTAATATTTTGCTATTATTAAGGAAAAAATATGCAGTACTATTTGTGAATACGTTGAAAAAGGAATACAGTTACTAATACTTTGCTATTATTAAGGAAAGAATATGCAGTACTGATTAGTCTTCACTAGTGTGTATAAAAGGTTAAACTGTTCCACATTCGTTTGCAACATTGCATATATGATGATGGCATCTTCTTCAATTACTACAAAGGAAGCAGAAGCTGAGAGCACAATTCCAAATTGGCTTGAACTTCCAATAGATATCACAGCTAACATCCTTTCAAGGCTTGATACCATTGACATTGTGAAAAGTGTGTGCTTAGTTTGTCCTCTGTGGTGGAACTTTTTCAAGGATCCTCTCAAGTGGCAATCCATTCACATGACCAATTTCAGGAGTTTGTCCTTCATTACTTTTTCCGAGTTGGCTAAGATTTGTTGTTATGCTGTTCAACGCAGTCATGGTCATCTGTTAGACATTGAGATTAGGTCTTTTGGCAATGACGATGTCCTTCAATCCATAGCTCAAAAGTAACTGATATCAAAATCATTTTTCTTGCATACACCTGTTAATATTTTTACCATTTCCTAATTTTTTTTTTAATTTCCTAATACTTTTTTATTTATTTCATATTCTACAGTGGAAGTAGCCTACGAAGACTGTGGATTGTATCTTGCCTAAGAATTACAGATAAAGCATTTTGTGAAGCTCTGAGAAAACTTCCGCTGTTAGAGGAGTTGAATATTTCACCATGCACATATCAAAGAATTTTCTTGAAGTCATTGGCATATCTTGCCCTCTTTTAAAATCTCTAAAATTTGATAGACGGTGGTGTTTGATACATCGGTGTCCTTATGATCATGAGGCTTTTATTATTTCAGAAACAATGTCTAGACTCTGCCATCTTGATATTAAAGGAAACGGTCTCACCGCTGTGGGACTTGTTGCCATTCTTGACAAATGTCCTCTTCTTGAGTATCTTGACATTCGAGATTGTTATAGTCTTAGTTTGACTTTGAGTGAAAGTTTGAAGAAAAGATGCATTGAGCAAATTAAGGATTTACGACTTCCAGTTATGAATAACTATGAAGACTTCGATTATTTAGATTTTGATAATGACTTTTATGATCCTTATGATTGATTTTGAGTTTGGAGGCCTGTGATGATGTAGTAATAAGGCTAACATCCTTTTTTGTATTCGATTTTTGTTGAATGAAGTTAAAAGTTTGTTTTCTTTGATTAAATCTTGTCATTTGTCATTTCTTATCATCATGGTTTCTTGCTGGTGTACTTGGCCTAATGTAAGGAATAATTTATTACTCTATTTGCGTTGATCTCTTATTTTCTTCTTATTCGTTTGTTTGACAATCTACCACCCTATGCTGGTTCTTTGCTTGCCCTAGGGAGTGTATATATATATATATATACACACATATATGGAACTTTTACAATACCAGATCTATATATTATTATATTATAAACAGGTTAATTACTACATATTATATGATCTTCATTTCGTATGGCACAACTTCGTCAATCATGTCGGGTACATACCATATTCGGGGAACTCCAACACGAAAAGACTGGCGCTCACTATTAGTATAAGTTTCATCAGAAACCAAATGGTAGTGGGATTCCATTTGAAATGAAAATTGACCAAGTAAATTGTTAATTTGTTGGGATTCCATTTGAAATGAAACAAACATGATAGCAGACAGTCCAACGGGTCGTGGAAGAGACTCTGATACCATTTTAGAATAAAAATTTGGCTTAACTTAACCTTACAAAACAGCTTGTTGGATAAGGGTTGTCCTCACTCGATGTGGGACTTCTTAAGAGAAACTACATCAACTAAAACACTAACAAAACAAACATCAAACCAAAACTGCATATAGAAAAACAAATAATCATCAATGGATATTTTGAAGGTAATAAACAATGAACACCAAGCCAACAACTTTTTAAAATTACCCTTGCCGAAAACTTCAATTGTCGTCACCGATACTCAAAATCTTTCCTCTTGATTGCAATTAAGAAAAGAAAGACACGAATTAGAGAGAAGAAAATTAGAGAGACCATTAGCAAAGAGGGTAGTCAATTTTCGGAAAAAGATGGAAAGTCATGAGGTGAGAGGGTGTTTGTAGAAATTAAAAGGAATGTATTGTCAGAGGCAGCAAAGGAATGAAGGGGAGGAAGATCACATATGTGGATTTTTATAAGTTTCATTAAATGATATCTTTACGTTCCTCTTAAGTTAAGTGATGTTCTGAAAAGCATGGATCATTTGAGGAGAAGCTGTTTTTTTTATAATGTTTTGAATCAATTTTGTTGGAGACATATAAGAGACTTTTATTTTGTTTGTTTAGAATGTAATAAAAATGAACTTTGACTTATTGTTGTTAGTTTTATTGGTGAAACACTTTGTTTAATTGTTGTTGTTAGTTGTTTGTAGTCATATTTTAATGATCTGTTTTCTATATGTACACTGATCAGCTTTTTTGATGTTACCATAGAATTAGGAACGCTTATTAGAAAATGCACTCTATCATGGAAATGTATTAAGAATTACACCTCTCATGTTTTAGCAAAGAAGATGCAGGTTACGTTTTTTTTTTATTGTTAATTATTATTAATATCCATTGTGGCCAAATGACAAGGATGCGATGTTTACTAAAATTGTCAACTCATGAATTGGTAATTAAAATTCTCAACTCAACACAAAATTGGAGTGGGGGACTATAAAAACATAAAGAGTACAAGACTTGAGGGTTTAAAATTGATAAAAGAAATTTTAAAGGGCCAAAGTCACACAATTAAAAAAATTGAGGAGCCAAAGATTCAATTTTTTTTTGAAGAAACGAGCCAAAGATTCAATTAAGTCAAATTCAAATGCTATTCGATGAAAAAATTGAAATAGTGTGTGAAACATAAGTGATAAAAAACAGTTACCAAGTATATCTATTTTTACCACCAAGTCAACCATGAACCCAAACAACACATACTCGCTCACTCACTATTCTAACGAGCCCAACATAAGAGTACAAGAATATTGCACCTCTCATTTATAGAAAGAACATGTTGCCTAAGAACCATTTTTAGGATAAAAATTTCACCCTATCCATCAAACTCTTGACCATCAAGGAACCTCAGGCAAAAACTCTGTTTGGCAAAACTAGCGGTTGACTGATAAGCTAACTCATAACTTATATAGCTGATGACTGGTAGCTTATGGCTGATGGCTAATAAGCTGATTCCAGTGTTTAGTCAAATTAGCAGTTCAACTGATGACTGATAAATGTCAAATGACATAAAATGTCATCTTTAATTTAATATAATTTATATCAAGTTAATACTATTTTAAGATACTTATAATTTTTTCTGTAAAAAAAAATACTTAGAATTTTTTTTTGTCAAAAGATTCTTAGAATTTATTAATTTAATTAAATATTATTTGAAATTTTGTTTTAAATTTATTTTCATTTCAATTATTATATTTTATAAAAGAGATTAAACATAGATTTAGGTTTTATAACAAATACATAAATGATATTCATAAGCCAAAGAAAATGGTGACAAAATAGATAAAAAGTTATCAACAAAACAAATGGTGACAATATAGATATATGTACAACTTTTATGACAAATATATAAAGAATAAATAAAAAGTAATATTAAAAAAAAAAAGTTGATAATATACGGGTACTGGGTACAATGTAACATTTCAGAAAAAAAAAAAAAAAGGGACAAGCTAGCGCAAAACAAATAATACTTTTTTTTGACTTAGCTACATAACATACTTATTTTGTTTTAAATTGTAATAAATTTTAAAGAATAAAAATGTATTTAAGATAAAATTAAAAGAGTATAATTGGAAGAAAAAATGATAAGCATATGGAAAATAAACTATAACTCAGTAAAATAAGTTATAAGCTTGTGGTAAGAAGACTGTTACCAAAAAGATCTTTTAACTTATAAACTATAAGACATAATAAATCAATTTTTTGGTTTTGTCAAACAGACCAAAGATAATAAAATTTTGGGAGGTCCCGATCGACCGCACCACATCATGCCAAACTAGAGTTAGACCTAATAGAAAATATTTCAAAACAGAGCAACTTTTATTTATTTATTACTATTGGAAACAGAACAACTTTTTGTCTTTCAAAACGTTTAGGTTCCCCAAGTAAGGTTTACGCATGAAAATATAAAGTTATAATAATTCATTTTTAAAATTAAAACGTTTAGTATTCACTGTCAGTGTTTATAAAAGGCTACTATAATTATTGGAATAATTTATAGAAAAACCTTTTGCTTGCATATTATAATGGCATCTAGTTCATGTACCAAAAAAATAAAAACAAAGGCATCTAGTTCAATTTCAGCAAAGAAAGCAGAAGCTGTGATCATGGCTTCTTGTTCAAATGCTGCAAAGGAAGCAGAAGCTGAGAGCACAAAGGTCCCAAATTGGCTTGAACTTCCAAGAGATATCACTGTAAACATTCTTGGGAGGCTTGATACCATTGACATTGTCACAAACGTATGTCATGTGTGTCCCTTGTGGTGGAACATTTTCAAGGATCCTCTCATGTGGCGCTCCATTCACATGACCAATTTCAAGCGTTCGTCCTACATTAATCTTTCTGAGCTGGTGCAGATTTGTTGTTATGCTGTTGAACGAAGTTGTGGTCGTTTGTTAGACATTGATATTAAGTCTTTTGCCACGGATGATCTCCTTCAATGCATAGCTCGAAAGTAATTATAGATATCAAAATCATTTTTCTTGCATGCAACTGTTAATATTTTTTTTACTATTTTCTAATAATTCTTTTATTTCAAATATTACAGTGGAAGTAACCTAGGAAGCATGCGGCTTGTAACTTGCCAAAGAATCTCAGAAAAAGGATTTAGTGAAGCTGTAAGAAAACTTTCGAGGTTAGAGGAGTTGGATATTTCACTATGCAACAACTTATCAAAGGATGCTCTTAAAGTAATTGGCATATCTTGCCCTCTTTTAAAATCTCTCAAATTTGATAGAGGGTGGTGTGCCTCAATTCGGGGAGCTGATGATAGCGAGGCTCTTATTATTTCAGAAACAATGGCTAGACTCTGCCGTCTTGATATTCAAGGAAACACGCTCACTGATGTTGGACTGGTTGCCATTCTTGACAAATGTCCTCTTCTTGAGTATCTTGACATTCAAGATTGTTATAATCTCAGTTTGAGTGAAAGTTTGAGAAAAAGATGCATTGAGCAAATTAAGAATTTACAACTTCCTATTTTGGATAACTTTGAAGACTTTGATTATGAATATGATGTTAATCGTGATACAAATTGGTTTTACATGTTAGATGATAGTTATTATGATAATTATGATCCTTAATCCTTATGATCGATTTTGGGTTAGAAGCCTGTGATGATGATGATGTAAAATGAGGCTATGATTTATATCATCATTAAGTTTATGATCTTTTTGTATTGGAATTTTGTTGAAGGCAGTGAAAAGCTTGATTTTCTTTGTTTAAATCTTGTCATTTGTCATTTTATCATCATGGATTATCTGTGTTTCTTATGAATGTGGTTATTGCGACTGTGGTGGCAATGTGACATAAATCATCTGATGCGTCCTCTCTATAAACTCTTATCAAGAATCTTATCTATAAGCTCATCCTTACAAAATCAACTTGTATGGTGAGGAGTGCCTCCTCTTTATAAACTCTTCTCAAGAATCCTATCAATCTGATGTGGGACTAAATTGGTGATGAGAAATGAGGTTATTTTTTATCGACTTCTTGGCTTGCTTCCATTTCCGAGAGAAAACTCCGATGACAGCGATCATTCTGTCAATGATCCTTGAAGCGATTAAGTTATTTGATAATTGATGTTGAAATTCATGTAAAAAGAATTACACTATTATTATTGGTTCCATTACTTGATAGATAAGTTATTATTCAATTAAGCCTAATATGTATTATGAAATATTTAGATTTGATCATGTGATGTTCAGCCATGATACCCTTCAAAGCAGCCACTAGAAATAAGAATTCCTAGATGGAAACTACTAATCAACAATCAGAAAAACATAACAAATGAGTATGCTAACCACAAATGCAGCTAAACTCTTCCTTCCTGCCAAGAGAAGTAAAACAGAACCAATTGATCTGATTATTGCCTGCCACCAGCCTTAAGATACAATCACTCTTGCCGATGCAAGAAACAATATCTCGCAGAATAGTTTATGCAGTTACTCTTTTAATATTTTTACCGCTGCAAAACAAAAGGACTGATCCCTGACCATAACAACCAAAATCAACAAAACTTATATATACTCCGTATAAAAGTAAACCTTATCTATTCATATTGAAATCCTTTCAAATAGAGCTAGGCAAGCAATTCCTTCGTCTGTTATGAAGAGTGCAAAGAATAATATGAGGTTGCTTTTTTAAAACAAAGGTAACAAGTCATGAATCAGATTATAGCCAAATATGTTGCAAAGATTTATCAAGAGTTATTTCATTGACCAAAATAGCTATCATCGACTCAACATAAAGAGCAAAGGAAACACCAATATTAAAAGCATAACAACATATTGGAGAATAATCTAATATTAATGTGCTAGTTTTATTCATCATGACCATATGGGTCTATATATATAGCTACAAAAATAACAAACTTATAAATCATATCTTTAAATATAAAAAACTAATTCTAAAAATTCTAAACAAATCTTAAATCATAAATTATGATTTTATCTTATTTTAATTATAAATCTAAAGTATATCTAATTCTGAAAATCTTCAAGATATTTATGCATATTATTCTCAACAGATTATATTTTTTTTTTTGTATATTGATGAATATTTTTGCAAGTGCACGAAGTATCGTCAAGTAGCAAAAATATCGTCCGCAGGGATTGTGTCAACTCACGCAATCACAATCGTATCTAAACACTTAGAAAACTTTAAACACATGATTTGGGGGAAAATTTCTTTTCAAATAGTAACGCAAAAGTAAAGCAAAGATTGGTAAAATCAAGTAGGAAAATTAGGCTAGATCATAGAGAAGTCCTTGAATAATGCAATTCCACGTAAACACTTTGATGCAATACAAATTCCTCAAGTATTACGATAAGGCAAACTTTGGTGTTAAACTCCAATTTCTTGATTAGTTCATCCTCACCATTGAACTTAGGTTTCCGATTTCTTGGTAGAACTTATGATCAATGGAGAAATTAAGCTTGTTAACCTATGAATCACACTAATTCAATCAAGATCTCTAAAGATTAAACTAGTGCTCAATGAATTTTAGTCCAATTCCATTTAATATTCTCATAACAAATGCAATCTAAAATCAATTTCAACTGTGATCAATAGTGAAAAGCATTAAACACACAATTCATTGAATAATACTTGAAATGAGGAATGTATTACATCAAAAGAAAGTTACAAAAGGGATTACATTATTTGATTCCTAATCTAGATCCAACCTTCAAGCTTTTAGTTCTTCATGTCAATTTGGGCTTTCTCCATCACAAGCTTGTGCAGAGAAGGATCCATGGAGGAATCAGTTGAAGAATTCGTCCACAACACCAATAAGAATGAGATTCATTGCTCTAATCACTCAAAAATCCAATTCTCAGGCCAAAATTCCGAACCTTTCAACAAGTGCATGAACCAGTCTTTTATACTTTTTCCTTTCCGATCTGAGCATCATGCGCCCCCGATCTGCACATTATGTGCCTGCTGACGTGTCGTCCACCCATTGGTCTAACGCCAGTTCCTGCGCATCGTGTGCCACTTCTAGAGAACACCACTTCCTTCATCTCCTGCGCATCATTTGCGCGAACACTACATGTTTTGTGCGGCCAATTGCTTGACAATGTCCTCTAGTGAAGATCCAGAAGTAGCCACTGCTAGTGGTGGCGTGTTTTGAGCAGGTTGGGGAAGAGGTGATTATAACTGTTGTTGTGCGGGTGGATTCTCATACCGCATGTTTGGATGGTTTCTCTAGTTGGGATGATATCTATTAGTGGAAAGGTCAGGAGCATTGTACCTATTTTGGTTGTTGCCTTGATTGTAGACATTCGCTGCGTATGGTTGAGGCAACTCAGTTATGGATTCATCTTGTAGGATGGGACAAATATATGTCGGGTGCTCAGGGGAGGTGCAAATGCCACACACTCTTCCTGTAGTCCGGGTCTTTCCTAATGCCAACTGCTTAACTAGAGAGGTAAGCTCGTCAAGTCTGTTTTCTATAGCCTTGTTGGGAGGGGAGGCTTGAATTTCATTTACGCTTCTTGTTTGAGCTATAGAATTGCTTCTAGTGGTGAACTGTTGGGAGTTGAGCACCATGTATTCAATCAAGGATCGTGCTGCGGCGGGTGTTTTATCGACAAGGGCTCCGCCACTAGCAGCATCTAGGATATTCCTATCCATGGACCTTGGGTAACAGTCCTTCATAGAAGTACTAGATGAGTAGCTGCTCGGAGATCTGGTGTTGGGGGCAGCTAGACACTAATTGTTTGAATCATTCCTAGTATTCAGCAAGTGACTCGCTGTCACGTTGTTTGATGCCGCATATCTCATTTCTTATGGATGCAGCCCTAGAAGCAGGAAAGTATTTCTCTAGGAAAAACTTTTTCAGATCAGTCCAGCTTGCAACAGTGTTTGGCTGTAGGTAGTATAACCGGTCCTTTGAGTGAGAAAGGGAAGACTCTTAGCTTGATATGGTCTTCGGTGATTCCTTCAGGTCTCAAGGGTGTAGAGCACACGAGCTGGAATTCCTTCAGATGCTTATGGGGGTCTTCACCGAAAAGACCGCTAAACTTGGGCAACAGGTGTATTAGGTCGGACTTTAATTCAAAAGGTGCATCGACGCTATGATATTCGATACAAAGTGAATTGTAGTTAACGTCAGGGGCTGCAAGCTCTCTCAAAGTTCGCTCAGCCATGTTATTAGATTCATAATCAGAGGAATTTTGAATTGAAGCAGAGTCAGAATCAGTATTAGAATGACTATTACGAGAGATACTATGACTAGCCTGATTAGCTCTGCGAAGCGTGTGAAAGGTTCTATCTATCTCAAGGTTAAGAGGAAATAATCCAGCACAGCCAGAGGACCTGGTCATGCACTAAGCACAATAATTAAAATTCCAATAATGTCCCTGGTGAAGCAGAAAAAGAAAATAGAACTAAAATTGGAAAGTAGATTGAGACATGATTGAAAAAATATAAAAATATGACTAAAATTCTAATAAAATCAAGTAAAGATTTGTCATTTTTTTTAAATTTTTTTTTGAAAATAGGAAAATAGTAATAAATTAAAATAAAATAGAAAAACGAGGAATTTGGTATTTCTGAGTTGATGTCTCCTATTTTGTCTCAAAATTGTCTCAAAATAGGAGATTCTGATTTATTATTACTTTTTTTTTAATGAAACCGAAAAGTCGGAACTTAATTCGGAAACAAATTTCAGAAACTGCTTTTTTTTTTGGTGTGTAAGGGTCAAATTATCTGGCAAATAGCAACTACAGGGTTCCCAGGTAAGGGAGGTGGATCGAGCATCGCTTAAGTACCAAAACTTTCCTAGACAGAATCCCCGTAGGTGCAAGAATGGAAGAATACAAGACCAAAACACAAAAATATTAATTTACGAAAATAATATTGATTGAAATCAACAAAGAGTCCCCGACAACAGCACCAATTTGATCGTTGTCGTACGCGGTAAAAAATAATTAAAGTTATAAAAATATAGTAACAAGGTGAGTTAACCTTGGTCGTCTCACAATGACTCTTAAAATCAATTTATCAATATTATAATCAAGTAAGAATTGTAAAAAGTGGATGTTTAGGTTTGGTTTCAATTATTAGAAACGAAGAAAGTAAGTTGATTTAGAAACAGTTGTGAGAAACAGATTAATCTACTGCTCGGAGATTTCAGACTTATCATCGATCATTATATTATCAGTCCCTAAGCGGATTTAATTCTCTTTTGATTATAGAAACGATTAACAAGCGTATTCGATTCTATATGAATTATATTCCTTTTGTTAGATACCAAATTAAGCAAACGGTATACCGAATCAAGCAAACAGTTAAGAACACATGAATTAATGAATAAGCTAAGTTAAACACGATTACCTTAAGAAATATAAATCAATCAAAACTAACAATCATGTATATGAAACTTGAATTAAGCAAATAAGAACAAGAACATTGAAAAGAATTAAATAAAACTGAATAATATAAATAACCTCAAGGTCTTGGAGAAATCCCCTTACAGCAGATCAACCCCAGTGGTTTAGCAAGCCATGGAATACTTGATGCTATAAGAGTTTCTCAGAAACTGGAATGAATAAAATATGAGAAATTGAGGCTCTATTTATAGGCTTTTTTCGACTTAACTTTCACGCACCATCGTAGTACGTTGGTTCTCCATCGTGCTGCGATGGGATCGGCTACTTGGCGAACAAGAATTGCTTATTATCGTGGTACGATGTAATCCATCGTGGCACGATGTAAACTTCGGAATTTGAATTTTGATCCAACATGAAAGTTGTAGCTCTTTGTCTTAGCTTTCCAAAGCATGGTCACGGGTCTCGATCCGACACTCGTAGCTCCAGTTATGGCCTACAGAGTGAGAAGAGGTCAAAATGCTGTTTGTTCATGATATAAGTACTGGAAACAAATTAAAAGCAAAACTATCCTAAACGTAGGCAACTCATTGAAAACATTAGAAATAAGGGGAGAAGTCATATAAATGCCGTAGCATAAGATAGAAGAAAGTGCATTAGAAATGCACTGATCACGTACCATTAACATGACAGAGCTCAACTTATTGAAGATTTGCAGATATGCCATTGAACGAAGTTGCGGTCGTTTGGAAGACGTTGATATTAAGCGCTTTGGCACCGATGATCTACTCAAAAGCATAGCCGAGAAGTAATAATTAGCAGGCTAAATTGCAGTTTTGGCCCCCCACGTTTCATAATTGTGCGATTTTGGCCCCCCACGTTTCACATGTGCGATTTTGGCCCCTCACGTTTCATAATTGTGCGATTTTGACCCCCCATGTTTCACATGCGCGATTTTGGCCCCTCACGTTTCATAATTGTGCGATTTTGGCCCCCCACATTTCACATGTGCGATTTTGTTTGGAAAGCTGTGATATAACCTGAAGAAATTGATCAAAGAGATTGTTTTACTGATGGAGAAGAAGATGAGATATTTGTTCCATTTTTTGCACCTATTTTGTCAAACAAATAATAATTAACCCCCAAAAAAAAAGTCACGTGACCTTTCTTATTTTTTTTTTTAAAAAATAATAATAATAAATTTTGGTTGGCCAATACAATTAAGACACGTGTCAAAAATATTTCATGTCAGCAATTTTTGATCAAAATAGTCAATGGGGACCAAGAAATGCAAAAGGGGGCAAACCTGGGGGGCCAAAATCGTACATTTGAAACGTGGGGGGACAAAATCGCACAATTATGAAACGTGGGGGGCCAAAATCGCACATGTGAAACGTGAGAGGCCAAAATCGCACAATTATGAAACATGGGGGGCCAAAACTGCAATTTAGCCTAATTAGTACCAAAGTGTTTTATCTCAAAATCATGTTATCAATTTTTATTTATTTTTAAATAATTTGTTCTTTATTAAATTTGAGAAATGTGTTAAAATATTAGTAACAACCGTTTGGTGCAAAAGATACACTCACAACATAATAATTGTAACAATTTACTTTAAAGTTTAAACTATTTTGATAATATATATTATAGACTATATTAACTATATGCACTATTAACATACAATATCTTGCTTTGACCCTATTTTTCTACTAATAAATAAAAATAAATATTAGTATATAAGATGTTGTTGGATTCATCTCGATGAGTATTTTCAAAAGATCAAATTTTAATTTTTTTTTTAATGATATACAATTAAAATTATTAATTTCAACTAGTCCACTCATTGTGAGATGGAGGGAGTATTAATTATCCACAAATTTAATACTACAAATTAACTTTATTAATCTTTGTGATTTTTTAAAATGTGTCTTATATTTAGGAATCGAGGTAATATAAATTTTTTTTTTTGTTGACAATGGGTAATACTATAAACTTTTATTTAATGGTGATTGATCATATAAGTGTTGACGAGAGCAGGAAAGGTTTAAAGCAAATTCTCTATTTATAATTCAGTTTTTACTTAAAAAAATCCTTTCTTAGTGGAAAGTGTAAACAGAGCAACTTTTAATACATATTTATTGAGATATGCATTACTCCACATTATAAAAAAGTAGTACTATTACTATCTGTTTCCAAAGTTTATAGGAAACTACTCGTTCGTATGTTTACGTTTAAAACGATTAGTTTCCACTGTTAGTGTGTAGTACTAGTAGTACTATAAAAGGTTATAATTCAGTAAACAATTTACACGACCATTCCTTTGCATATAAGGAGTACTACATTAACATTAAGATGGCATCTTCTTCTATTACTGCAAAAGAAGCAGATGCATATGGTGAGAGCACAACGGTACCAAATTGGCTTCAACTTCCAAGAGATATCACTGCAAATATTCTTCAGAGGCTTGATACATGTTTGTCCTCTGTGGTGGAATATTTGCAAGGATCCTCTCATGTGGCGCACGCGCACCATTAAGATTCAATTGTCTGATGACTTCTCACGCTACTGTTTCATTCCTTACCAGTTGGTGAAGATTTGTTGTTATGCTGTTAAACGAAGTTGTGGTGGTTTGATAGACATTGATATTAAGCATATTGGCAAAGACTTAATCCTTGAATGCATAACTGAGAAGTAATTTTATTATCATTTAGCGATTAATTTTCCGAGATATTTTGTTGCTTTAATTTTATGATGTTTTATTATATATGTAATTTACATTTTGTGATTTCAATAGCATTTTTTTCTTCATTTGTTTTAATTAATATTATGCAGTGCCAATAACCTTCGATGCATGCGGCTTGAAGATTGCTTGGAAATTTCTGATAAAGGATTCATTGAAGCTGTGAGGAAGCTTCCACAGTTAGAGGAGGTGAACATTTCAAAGTGCAGCAACCTATCAAAGGATTCTCTTGAAGTCCTTGGCCGATCTTGCCCTCTTTTAAAATCTCTCAAATTTACGAGAGAGCTGTCTAGGTTCATTTTACCTGCTGATGATAACGAAGCGCATATTACCGCAGAAACAATGTCTAATCTAACCCATCTTGATATTAAAGGAAACAGGCTCACTGATACTGGGCTTCTTGCCATTCTTGATGGATGTCCTCTTCTCGAGTCACTTAACATTGAAGATTGTTTTAATCTTGAATTGAATGAAAGTTTGAAGAAGAGATGCCTTGATCAGATAAAGGATTTTGTACTGCCAAATCTGGTTACTAGTAGCTACTACCATTATGGCAATAATTTAGATTTTGATTATGAGGATTTTTGTTGTGAGTATTCATGTGATTATGATTTTGATTGAGTATTCATTTGATTTCTTTAAGTTAAAGAGACTCTGCTAGTGATTTTAATAGAGAAAATCTATTGAAAGCAATGCAATGGAATGTTTTGATGTTTTTAACTCATACTGTAATTGTACTGTAGTTCCCTTACTTATTCATTACCCTTTTTAGCTTAAGCATACTAGTACCTACTGTAATCAATTTGTTTGAGCTTACTTTATTAATTTGTCATAAATAAGGTTGATCTTGAAACGACAAATTGAACGAATGAAAAAAGACAGTTACTCGAATTAAGAGAAATCCCAAAAGATGATTAAACCTTATATGAAATTTATTTATTTTTATTTTAATTTAACCTAATGAAGCAAGCTTAGTGAGAGCACCAGCCGCAAGTGAAATAACATAAGTCCACGGTTCACTATTAGGTGAATCCGTACGTTTATCATCAAAATAGTCATTGATGGAGTGTCCAAATTGGCTTGAACTTCCTAGAGACATCACAATAAACATCCTTCAAAGGCTTAGTACTGTTGACATTGTGAATTTGTGACTAGAGCTTGTTAATGATTTCATTATTTCAAGTCACTTGATTTAGCTAGAATATTATTTTTATATTATTTTAAGGTACTCCCTCCGTCCCAATTTATAAGGAAAAAAAAACACACTTATTAAAAAATTCATTTAATAATCTAAAATCTATAAAAAACATATTTTTTTTTATAAGCAAAATCTATCTATAAAAAACATAATTTTGTTTCCAAAAATACCCTTATTAACTTACTTCATGAAAAAACAAAACCATTTAATAACCTGCTATCAATTCCTAAGTGCATCTCGTACAATAAGCGTGTTTAGAATACCAATTCCTAAGTCCATTTAAAAACACCAATCCTAGTATACGTAGCACTATTGACAATTGCAAAAAAGTGACCCACCTTAATTAATTGTTTTGGAAAATATAACTAGGAGTTTTTCTGAAACTTCAAAATTAAATTGGTCAAATTTGAATTTTTTCCCTTATAATTTAGGATAAAAGAAAGAATCTTTAAATTTGTTGAAGATAACTTTATGCTTATTAATAACTTAAATTTTTGTATAATACAATTTGGTTTTTTCTAATTAACCCTCATATAAATTGAGGGTAGGTGCCCTATGATGATGTGGCACCAATGAAATTTATCCACATTTATTTAAGTCAAACATAATTAATTTTTTACCATAAAGTAATTTAGACTACTTTTATTTTCATTTAATTATATTTTATGTATTATATTCTATGAATTTATATTTTGGACCTAATTACTTCCGATTTGTTTGCTTCTCCTTCAAATTGTATTACGTCTCAAACAACTTTCTTCTTCGCGTAAAAAAAAAAAAAACTTTCTTCTTATTGTCAAAAAACTTTCTTCTTCTTCTTAATGCTTTCAATCTCTGCTGCAGCCTCCACCACCGTCATGTTAGCATTCTACGGCTCCTCCGCTTTTGTGTTATCCGATGCCAATCTTTATTGCAGTCTTCGCCACCGATCTATCGGATTTCTTCAAGATTCTAAAACTTGTGATTTTCAATTTCTTAGATGTTATGTTTTTTAGCGTATTTTTTCATGTTTTTTTTTTTTACTTATTTTTTCATCGTCATTTTGTTTTTGTTTTCTTTGGTTGTCCATATCGGGAAAAAATTGAAAACAAAATAGTTTAGAGAAGACAAAATGAAATTAGGAGAATGTAATCAAGAAAATTGATCCACTTGATTGGCCACTGAGTTAAGAATAATTTGATTTATGATTGTTGACTAATAAGGAATATAATTCAATATTTATTACCATATTATTGAAAATTCAAAACTCAAATGAATCGAATTAATTGCACCAAGTAATGGGTTACAATGAGTAAACCGTCAAATACCCCCTTAAAATTTTAAAATTCGTCAAATACCCCATGAAATTTGGAAATAGGCAAATACCCCCTGAAATTTTAAAAAGTCAATCAAATTACCCCCTTGCACTACCAGTCAGAGTCCACGTCAGAAGGCAATTTGGTTGACTTTTTAAAATTTCAGGGGGGGTATTTGTCAATTTCCAAATTTCAGGGGGTATTTGACGAATTTTAAAATTTCAGGGGGTATTTCACAGTTTACTCGGGTTACGATATGCAATAGACACGGGTTTTGTAAGGAATGATCTAGTAATAAATAAAAATGATTTGTTTTGCCTTTCCATAAAAGGAAATAGAGACTAGGTATATCAAGTAACGTACTCTTAAACTTGCACCTATATCAAGGAAATAGAGACCATTGTCGGAAAACAATCACACGGAAGCTTGATCGATCACAAGTGCGGTCTACCTGAAATTTATCCGATCGAAATGAAAAGGTTCGATTATTTTAGGAAGACGAACTAACTCTTGAACTTGTTTAGGGTTTAACTATTGATCATAAGTAAAAATTTAAATAGTTCGTCTGCACTAAAAGAAAGGTCGGACCATTGTCGCAAAACAATCACACAGAAGCTTGATCGATCACAAGTGCGGTCTACCTGAAATTTATCCGATCAAAATGAAAAGGTTCGACTATTTTAAGAAGACGAACTAACTCTTGAACTTGTTTAGGGTTTAACTATTGATCAAAAGTAAAAATATAAATAGTTCATCTGAACTAAAAGAAAGGTCGGACCATTGTCGCAAACCTAAACCTAATTACTTAACCTAATTTTGTTCCCCTCTTTTTTCTAAGATCGACATCATGTCGACCAACGTTAATCTATGCAATGATTTAAAGAGATTGAAAAAATAAATACTATATACTCCCTCTGTTTCAAATTACTTGTCGTTTTAGAAGAAAAAATTTAAGAAAGTGTATTTTTGCACTTAATTTCCTATTATACCCTTATTTTAATTCACCAATAAGCTTATTTTGTTTTTTTCCACGCACTTTATCTTTCCAATAAATTTAATATGTTATGTACCAATTTTTTTGAAAAACAAACTTTTTTTTTGTTTGAAAACTTAAAAAAACAAACTTTAATTTTTCAAATATATAATCTTTTACGGTTTCACTACTCCTAAATATTTGGAATTTACATGAGTAACTTAGATAGCTAATTTTTTTTTTCTAAAATGACAAGTAATTTGAAACGGATGAAGTATTTACACCGAAATAGCATGAATTATTTGATTTGATTTTTTTTTGAAGCATTATTTGATTTCATTTAATAAATGTACAAGTGGAATTGTATATTTAAATTAGAGATATTAGTTTTTTTTTTCTTTGTTGTTTTTGTTCTCTTATTATTTTTATTTAAACTAACATTGATATATATTTATTTTTTCGAATCTATAACATTGATTTTTTTTACTAATAACATTGATATTTTAGAATCAATATATAACGTTTAGAAACAAGCATTCAATGATCAAATTAATTCTAATTATATTTACACATAGTCTAAAATATAATTAAAAAAAACTTGTAACATAAAATATAATTAATTGAAAATAAAAGTAGTCAAAATAATTTATGGTAAAAAATTAATTATGTTTGACTTAAATACACCTGGATGAATTTCATTGGTGCCACATCAGCATAGGGCAACTACTAGAGCCGGGTATACGGACCAAGGTCCGCGGGCCAACCCGTTTAACCCGCAGCCCGCATGGACTTAAGACCAAATTTTTTTGGCCCGTTTATATTTTTGCCTGTGTGGGTTGGACCGTTAAAACCGCGGGTTATGCGGGTTAAATCCGCGGGTTCGCGGGTTAGCCTGTGGCCCGCCTTATTTTTTTTATATAATTTATTACAAAATTTATCATATATAAATAACTTGGTCCATGTACAAATTCAATTTTTTTTAACCACAAAAAAAAAAAACTTAGTCTAAACCCTAATTATAAAAAACAACAACACGCTCCAATTTTAAACAAGTAGACAACAATACAAAACATCAGGATTTAAGCATGTTCTTCTACTTATAATCTTTTGATCTTTTTCACTATCTTTTACTTTGCCTTAGTTGTATATACATTTGTTAGTATTTAAAAGATGCATGTCCAAATGGATAGTTATTTTTCTTGGGGGTATTTTCCGCTATTATGTTTTGAATAATTTGGTTACCTTTATGTGAATTAGTTAAGTTGAATCTGTTAATCTTTTTATGCTTTTTTGGGTACATGTAGAAAATTTTTCTCACTAAAATGGACGGTACAAAAATGACGATAAGAATCAGTTGAATTTGATTTTGGTTGCATTACTTACAAAGAGAAGATAGATAAACTCAATGATATCACAAACTTTATTTATTTTTATTTCTTAGTTACAATTTATATGTTATAACATAAAATTATTAATAATATATTTTTTTAAGTTTTCATTATATCAATAGTTTACTAATTTAGTTTATTTTTTGAAAAAAGTGGTTTTTATTATTTTTTTTGGTAATAGTCCGCGGGTTAACCGTTTAACCCGCGGGCTTATGCGGACCGGACTCGGGCTTAATATTATAACTCGTTTATATTTGCCGACGGACTTGTTCGCCCCGTTTAATATGCGAGTTTATGCGGGGTGGGTTAAACGGGGCGGGCTAGCCCGCATACCCAGCTCTAGCAACTACCCTCAATTTATGTGAGGGTAGTGAAGTAGTCACCATATAATTTTCATATTTAATTTATTTATTATAATTTTTCTTGGCCCACCCCAATATTATTCTTGTCAGGTGGAGAAGTAAAAATTATGGTTTTTCTAAAACCGAATCATAAACATTGGAAACAGAGTAGACTTTTATTGTATTTTTTGGAAAAGAGTAACTTTTATTGTTAACCCTTGAGTTTTCTTTTTCAAAAAGCGTTACTTACTTGTATTTACGCATGACCATAATCATTTTCCAAAGTATATTTCATTGGAAACGTTTAGTTTTCACAAGCTTTGTTTATAAAATGCTAGTATAGTTGTGGACTTGTGAATTCTCTTTATATGATGATGATGGCATCTTCATCTTTTCTTCCTACGAAGGAAGTGGAAGGTGAGAGCGTAACAGTTCCAAATTGGCTTGAACTTCCGAAAGACATCACTGCAAACATTCTTCAGAGACTTGATACCTTTGAAATTGTAACAAGTGCATGTCTAGTTTGTCCTCTATGGTGGAATATATGCAAGGATCCCCTCATGTGGCGCACTATTAGCATGAGAAAGAGAAACATTTACCATTCAGACAACAATTTGGTTGATATTTGTCGCTTTGCCATTGAACGAAGTTGTGGTCAACTAGAAAGCATTTGGGTTGAGTATTTTGGCACCAATGAGCTCCTTCAATGCATAGCTGAGAAGTAATGTTTGTTATAAAAATATTTTTCTCATGATATTCAAGCTGTTTTAATCTTTTTTTTTTTATAATCAGATGTGGTTAAGTTTCATAAATTTTTTTGTTGCTTAATGGTTGATTTTTAATATTTTCTTAATCATTTTAGTGCCAGTAAACTACGATGCTTGAGGTTTGTAAATTGCTGGAGAATTACAGATAAAGGATTCAGTGAAGCTGTTAGAAATTTTCCTTTGTTAGAAGGACTGGACATTTCATTGTGCAACCTATCAAAGTATTCTCTTGAAGTTGTTGGCCGACGTTGCAAGCTGCTAAAATGTCTAAAATTTGTAAGAAATGGTTTTTATGATTTTGATGGTGATGATGAGGCATTTGTTATTGCAGAAACAATGTCCGGACTACGCCAACTTAATATTAGTGGAAATGACATGACATATGTTGGGTTGATTTCAATTCTTGATGGTTGTCCTCTTCTTGAGACTCTAAATATTCGAAGATGTTATAATGTTAATTTGAGTGGAAGTTTGAGGAGAAGGTGTCTTGAGCAGATCAAAGATGTGCAGCTTCCAGTTCAGCATTACATTGAAGAGTACGATTATGATGATGATCATGTAACTTATCATGATTCTCTGTTAGATGATGACTGTTATGATCCTTATGATTAATTTTTAGTTTGGAGGGTTAAATGTGATGATGAAAAGTCGGTGAGGCTATACTATAATGGATGTGTTTGTTTTTGTTTATCTCCAAGTGAAAATTTGCATGTTCATCCATCTAAGGACTAAGAAGCTAAAATTTTTATCATAAATCATGATTTTTATTTATTTGAACGTCCCTAGTTGTGGTCTTTGTTTGTGAAGTCTATGTCTGTACCATTGTCTTAAATTGAGGTTCCGGTCGCAAATGAAGGAACGGTTGTGGTTGTTGTATTGCAGCTGTTAAAAGTAAAAAAGTTTCGTTTGATTTGACGCAAATTAATATTTGAGGTTAATAATCATGGTCGAAATTGTTTGATACGGCTCCTAGTACGGTTACAATGCTTTCATAGACGTGAATGAAAATTACACTGCATTTGCGGTGCATTGTGAAAGCTATTGTATCAACAATATTGGGAATGCAAACCACAATTTAAAACTTTGGTGTGTACCAAAAAGCAGCAAGTAAAATATAAACATATTTAACCTAGATTTACAAAGTGTCTCTGTTTTTAAGTCAATAAAATAAGTCATAAGTTCATAATGAAAAGACAGTTACCAAACAGATTTTTTAGCTTATAAGCCACAAAACATAAACTATAAGTCAGTTTGTTGAGCTTGCCAAACAGACCATTAGATGATTTCTGTACTTTTAATTAGTTGGTTTTTTTTTAATAATCATCTTTTTTTCTAAACATTATTTTTTTTTCTAATTTTGTTTTTTAACATTCATGTACTCTTAATTAGTTGGTTACAAATATTATGGGTATACGTTATTGATAAGTGCTTAAAATTTGGTGGTTTTAGTATAAAAAATGTTAAACAGTGCCTCCGATATACTAGTTAAAAATATTAATAAGAAAATTTTGTCGAGTAAAATGTCAAATACCCCCTCGGGTTGGGAATAGGCCAGACGGCCTACAGGGGCCTTCGGCCTGCCCTGTTGAAGCCTGACATGGCCTGACCTGTTTATTAAAAATAGATACACGTGCTTTAACTCCATGTCTTAACTCGATGTGTCCTGTGCGGACGAGCTGCTTATGGATCTCAGTGTTATAGCTTATTGGGCCTAGCCACCTCAACCCAAAACAAGGCCCATTAGGTCAAGCAATATTGCACTATAAAAGGAGACACTTAGAAGGAAAAAGGAGAGATCCATTCTAGGTTAAAAACAATATATTGTAATAGTCATTCTCTTGAGTGCTCTAGAATTCTCTAGGGCAGCCACCTCTTGTATTAATCTTATGTTTACTTACGTGAACAGTATCAAACCCGCACCCACACACCGTTGGGTTCAGGTTTTTCCACCCAAACTCAAACCCATAAAGTTCAGATTTCCCCAAACCCATTCTAATTCTAAGCGGGGATGAAAAGTATAACTCCAAACGCATACCTAACGGGGATCGGGTATCCCCAACTAGGTTCGGGTATCCCCGTTATATCTCTTTCTACATGAATTTTGATTGTATTGTTGTATTTTTTTTATTAAAGAAAAGTTAAAAACCCAAAATTATTTTGTTTCAACAATATTTTCTTAAATAAAGAAAAGAAATAGATAAAAAGGTTTGTTTATTACTCAAATTAAAAATAAAAAAAATAAACATATGAATGTAATTTAAAAGAAGTAAAAAATAAACATATGAATGTAATTTTAATATATAAAAGGACGGGTTCGATGTGTGTATCAATATCCTCATTACCCGCCCCAACCCCATATTTTGAAATCGGGAAAAACTCAAACTCAGTCAACTCGGATCCATGGACATCCATGCAAAATGAAATGTTTCGATTTAAAATTGAGACATTAAAAATTTGCAAAAAGGACACTTATAAATTATAGGAGTAAGGCGGATGGAGTAAATTTGAATGATCATTTAAAATTGTACATTACTGTACTCCCTCCGTCCCGAAATATAGGCAAAAAAAAAATCACGCTTATTAAGAAACTCTAAATTTTACCAAAATAAGCAATTGAGTTGCCTAAACTACCATTATCATAGAAGCCAAAAAGCCAAGAAGCTTACTTTTACTTTATGATGATAGAAGCCAAAAAGCCTAAAAGCCGTAGAAGCTACTGAAGGGTAATATTGTAACTTTATCATTAGAAAGGATGTATTTTGCTTATATTTTGGGACATCAAAAAGAGATTTTTTTTGGCTATATTTCGGGACGGAGGGAGTACATGTTTAAGAGAGCAGGACCATTTTTTAATTGAGTTTTGAAAAAACTATTCTTTCAAAGAAAATCATAAAACATTTATTGGAAAGTGGAAAACAAAGAGCAACTTTTATTATCATTGGAAACATAACAGCTTTTCATTCTTATCCCAGTTGTATCTTTTTCAAAACGTTTATGTACCCGGTTTATACTAAGAGCACCATTATCGCCTGTATTTTAAGCGTGTCTACAGTGCTTGTGTCAGGATGTACCAATATTTGAGAGATAAGCAACGTGCATTAAAATGAAACGTTCATAAGCAGAAGAACGTTGCTTTGCTGCTCTGCTGGCAATGAATAGCCAATGAATGACAATGGAAAATATTAAAAAATAAATTAAATGGGTCCAATGGGACCTATTTCAGAGTTTTTTATGAGTTGTTTGAATATTTAAGAAATGTGGTTGAGTTGTTTAAATAATTGAGAAGTATAAAATAATATAAAAAATTAAATGGGACCCATTTAAAGAACTCAAGTGGGTGCAAATGTATAATGATGCTCTAACACAGTACACTTTTTCCGAAGTTTATTTCAAATTATGTTTCACATTCAAAACGTTTAGTCTTCACTGAAGTGTGTATAAAAGGTTATAGTAGTAATATTTCCAGAAACAATTTATACTATAACCGTTGGCTTGCAACATTGCATAAATGATGATGGAATCTTCTTCTATTCCTGCAAAGGATGCAGAAGCTGAGACCACAAATTTGCCAAATTGGCTTGAACTTCCGAGAGACATCACTGCAAACATTCTTTCGAGGCTTGGTACCATTGACATTGTGAAAAGTGCTTGCCTAGTTTGTCCCCTGTGTTGGAACATTTTCAAGGATCCTCTCATGTGGCGCGCCATTAGTATGACTGATATTATATTACCTCTTTTAGTGGCCATTATTTAGAATTTGAGAAGATTTTTTGTTATGCTGTTGATAGAAGTTGTGGTTATTTGGAAGACATTGATATTGATTGAGTATTTTACCACCCGTGATATCCTTGATTATGTAGCTTTGAAGTAATTACTAATTACTTATTATGTCAAATCTTTTTTCTCGTATTCAACTGTTAATATATTTTTCATTATTTGTGATTCACTTTCGTAAGAGTTCCTATTTCTCAATTATTTATGGCTTTATATATATATGTATGTTTATCAAGCATTAATTTTTTAATTACAATTTGCAGAGCAAGTAACCTACGATGCATGCGGATTTTGAATAGTTGGAAAGTTTCGGATAAAGGATTTATTGATGCGGACATTTCATGGTCTAACATCGTATATAAAGATTCTCTTGAAGCCCTCGGCCGATCATGCCCTCTTTTAAAATCTCTCAAATTTAATAGAATGTGGCCAACTATTCCAGGTTCTGCTGCTGATAATGATGATGACGCTCTTATTATTTCAGAAACAGTGCCTAGACTATTCCGTCTTGAAATTACAGGAACCAAGGTTTAAAATTGCGGTTGCGGTCGTGGATGCGGTTGCGGTTGCAGTTGTTGCGAATGCGGTCATTGCGGTTGCTGCAATGCGGTTGTTGCGGCGTGAAATCATTTTGAAATTTCACAAGCTATATAGAATTAAACTAGTATGTAACTACACTATTTATCCATCATTACATAGTCTTAGTTTATTCTATACACAATAATTTGAATGGATTGAAAATAAACGGTTGATAGATTTTTAAAAGTAAGATTTTTCATTAATTTGACACAAATTAAGATTTGAAGTTCACAAATTTTATTTTTTGATGAGAAAATTTGAACAAACATAGCCGAAAACATCTGATGCGGCTTTCGATGCGGTTACGATGCCGCCGTACACGTGAATTAAGATCATCAGCAATACTGCGGCTGCAATTGCGGATGCGGACCGCAATTTAAAACCTTGACAGGAACCAAGCTCACTAATATTGGACTTCTTGCTATTCTTGATGGATGTCCTCTTCTTGAGTATCTTGACATTCAAGCATGTTCTAATCTCAGTTTGAGTGAAAGTTTGAGGAAAAGATGCCTTGAGCAGATTAAGGAGTTTAGACAGCCAATGTTCGATTTCTTTGATGACAGAGATTATTTTGAATATTGTATTAATTACTGTCGGTGATTCTCATATATTGATCTGTATGATTGATCTGTCATTTTTTGAATGAAAAGTAGTTTAAAGTATTAAACCAAAGAGTGTTATTAACCTGGCAATGTTAATATCTGGTTTCCATCCACACATGTTCAATATATTATGGATTTTTGGTTTACACACTGCAATATTGCGAAAGTGTATCAACAATATTGCGAATGCAATCCACAATTTAAAACCTTGGTTTGTACCAAAAAGCACCAAGTAAAATATAGCTTACAGAAAGAAAAAAAAACCAAGTACTGTAAAATATAAACATATTTAACTTAGATTTACAAAGTGTCTCTGTTTTTAAGTCAATAAATAAGTCATAAATTGATAATGAAAAGACCGTTATCAAAAAGATTTTTTAGGTTATAAGCTATAAGACATAAACTATACTCCCTCCGCCCTTATTTATAAGCAAAAGTCAACAAAATTGTTTGGCCTTAAATATAAGCAAAAATTAACGAATTCAACACTATTTAATATCATTATACCAAAAATACACTTTCTTTGAAACTCACTAATTTTAATACTGCTACCATTCAATTGGTTATTTTTTCTTCTTCCTAGAATCCATTATATCTTCTCTTAATTTTGGTTATAAATGTAGTGATGGAAAGGTCACGAGAGCAGAGGAGTGTTTTGTTTTCAAGATAAAACTGTGGGAATAGTAAGCAACTTTTATTACTACTATTATTATTGATTGAAAACAACAGTTCTTATTCATAGCCTCTCACCTTTCTTTGGCAAAACGTTTAAGTCTTTTCTCCTTGAAAACTACTACGTACCTAACCTTCATGGCTTCCCTCAACAGAGACATGGTTAAAGAACACGATTCTGAAATGGAAAGAAACAAAAATACTTCTTCTCTCAAACCAACTCGCTTTGAAGCTCGTAAAAATGTCACTGCACCCTCTGGATCAAGAGATGCTATTGTTGAAACTTTGATTTTCAATACTTCTATGAACTTCCCGTTCCGCTCAATCACTTATCCTCGGATATCTACTTTCCTACCTTGCTTTGCTACTCCTATGTGCTACCTTACACATATGGATAATCTCATGTCTTCGACTGAAAGATGGACCGAAAATTGTATGGGATGGGTTCCCCCCTATTCTCAAATTTATATTATATTGGTATCTTGTTCTACATCCAGACCTTTCGCGCTATGGAATGCGCTGGTTTGCTGTCCGCTGGTTCTGAAATCCTGACTCTGCTTAACGGTTTTCTGACCGTATACCCCCTGGACAGTGTTTACGTCCCTGGTCCTCTTGTTCAATGCTTTAAGAACATTTCTTGTTTTTGGCCTTGCGCAACAGACCGATTTGGAAATGTTTCTCCTTCAATTCCTGCCCGCCCCGGATGGAGTCAAGACCTCAGTTACCGCCTCAAAGACCACCTAACCACTCATCTTCCTCACATATACTTATTTGCTTCTCGACTCAGATCGACTTGCAATGCTGCTACTCGTGCCAATGTGAGAGAATCATCGTTCACAGCTGATGTTGACGGCCCTAAATATTTGGCTACTTTATTTAGTCAGCCGTGTGATCTTAATGCAAATGAAATTGCTAACCTGACTGGCCCGGGTGCTGCTCATGCTTATGCAGGAAATCTCAAACTTTGGCAAAAAGCTGCTGCCCAGATTGACCTTTTTGGCTGCTGCCCCATACTACTTGATGTTAATGAACATGAAGTTGTCGACAGTTGGGCCTCTTTCCTTGGATTTGATGAATCGACTGCATGGTTTGGCTCCCTCAATGCTATGATGGCGAAATACTGTCAATTTTGGAGAGCGTCTCGACCTCTTTCTGAATGCTCGCCTAGTGGATCTGCTGCTGGAGCTGTTGTTTGTCGACAACTTTCTGGTTCGCTAATTTATGAATTTAGCTGGAATGCTCAATCAGGTACACACAATGCAACAACCCACGAAAGTGACAACCAAATTGGACACTATTCGATGAACCAAACTTTCTCTCTAAAATTCTCTGCTGCTACAACAATTGAAGACATACCTGAAGATCATCTCTATGCTGCTAGTACCTACAATGTCAAGTTGCTCCCTGTCAACAGTGATGCTGCAAACTACCATCATGGAAGATTTTGGGACATTTTCCCCAACACTCGTGAACTCACGCGCACTCAGATTATACCTGGTGTCCTTGCTACAATCACTCACGAGTTTCACAGCAACTCAAGGATCTACCCTGATCACGCCTGAAACTACAAATGATCAGCTGGCCCTCTATTGAAGACGCCTACATGCGTCTTTTTTATGCATCTATGTAAGCGATATTTCGGTTCCTCTAAAATTTTTGCTGTTTTCTAGTTTTGTCTGGAGCTTAGACTTTTCTTATAATTCTTTAAATTTCAATGAAACCCTATCTATGTAAGCTTTTTAATCCTGAAAAAAAAAGGGTTTAGGTGCCCCATTTTAGGGTCTATTAAGAGTAATCTTTTTCCAAAGTTCATTTCGAGAATTCTATGTACTGACTCTGTATGAACAGAAATATTCTTAATGCTAAAATTATTCAGTAATTGTTAATTTAGTGTTTCTATTAATATTTAAACTATAGAATGTGTTTCATGTTAGTTGTAGACCATGTTATAAGTATCAACTTGTAATCTTTCGCCGATAGTTATTGTGTTAAACTGTTAATTAATGATTTAGTTTTGTGACACTTGTTAAATTGTGCTCGAAAACATTTGGGAATGTGAATGTTAAGGGATGGACTTTGTTTTTCCAGTCATTAAGCTCTCTAATCTTATGATCTTATCATTGCCGTTTTGTCTGCCATCGTTATATCATCTTGTACCAGTCCTGTGATAGATTTTGTTGAAGCTGAATTTATTAGGACGAAGTGTATTAAGAAAAATGATTCTAATTAACAAATGTGCACAAGAACAAAGACATAAAATATTGAAGTTCATAGCAAATAAATTGCATAATTAGCAGAGAGAAAAATACGAGAGTAAATGAGTGCTATGAAATCAACTGAAATATCAAACTTCTCAACTTGACTCAATCCTTTATCTCAAATTTCTAACAAGAAATGTAAAATTTGAATAAAAAAGGATACATCAAAATGCTTGAAGAATAGATGTAGAATACTTATAAGTTATAACAATTTCACAACTTCACTCAATCCTGTTAGCTATGTGTTTAAGAATAGATGTAACTAAACCAATTACCATTGCCTCAGATTTTCATCATCACTTAGACCTCCACTTTCAGAATGATCTGATGGATAATACTCATCTGATTGAGAATGATCTGATGGATAATACATCAAGAGGTCATCTTTATTGTCAAGCAGTCGTAAATCCTTAATTTGCTCAAGACATCTTTTCCTCAAACTTTCGCTCAAATCAAGATACAGACTTCGTTCAAGGTTAAGATATTCAAGAAGAGGACATCCGTCAAGAATTGCAAGAAGCCCAATATTTGTGATCCTGTTTCGGTTGATATCAAGACTGCGTAGTCTAGGCATTGTTTCTGAAATAGCAACAGCATCATTATCATCAAAACCCACAATAATTGAATGCCCTATTCCTTCTCTCACAAATTCAAGCGATTTTAGATGTGGGCATGACCGGCCTAGTGCTTCAAGAGAATCCTTTGTTAGGCAGCTTATTGAATTAATGTACACCTCCTCTAGTAGAGGAAGCTTTCTCACAGCTTCAATAAATCCTTTCTCTGAAATTCTCCGGCATTCTTCTAGTCGCAAGCATCGAAGGTTACTGGCACTGCAAAATTTCAATAAAAAAATATTGAGATATGCTTGATAAAAACAATACATAAAGAGAGGATCTTTAAGCAGCAAAACAGTTTTTAAAAAAAGAATCACAGATAATAAGAAATACTATTATCGGTTGAATAAAAGAGAAAACAAATTGAAATTAATAATTACTGTACTTTTCAGCTATATATTCAAGGAGTTCATCACTGCAAAAAGTGTCAATTACAATGTCTTCTAGGTGACCGCAACTTCGATCAACAGCATAACGAAGGATCTCATCAAAATAATTAATGTAGCGGCGGTAATAAGTTTCAAAGTAGTTTATCTGAATGGTGCGCCAAATGTGAGGATCCTTGCATATGTTCCACCATAAAGGACAAACTAGACATACACTTGTTACCAAATAAATGGTACTAAGCCTTCCAAGGATGTTTGCTGTAATGTCTCTTGGAAGATTTAGCCAATTTGGCACCTTTGGCTTCTCACCTTCTGCATCCTTTACAGGAATTGAAGAAGATGCCATCATCACATGTAAACGATACTGTTATAGAAACTAAACTTATAGTGAAAACTAAACATTTTAAAAGTTAAGGAGAATGCTAACTAATCTCACGGAACACCAGTAAAATTGTCTTGAATTTTGTATTGTATAGTCAACATCTTAAAAAATTTAAATTTTACTTTTTATGCATATTTTTTCTTTTATTACTCTTAGAGTATTCTTTCCGGCTTTATTTATAAGAAAAAGTTACTTTTTAGATTAGATACATTGGTTTTCCAATGAATTTAAAAAGTAATTTTTTCTTATAAATAAGGCCGGGAGGATTACTTATCACGTCTGTACTTTTAATAAACATTACTAAAATGGGGTACCTACACGATTAGCCGAAGAAACGTGAGAGATTGTAGTATATTTAGAAGACATATAAATAATAATAAAAGTTGCTCTGTTTCCTTTTCTTAAAAACATCTTCTGCTCTCGTGAACATGAATCGTTAAATGACCTTTCCATTCCATGGACCATGACTAATTTTATTTTTTTATAACATTCCATGACTAAATTAAAATTACGAGGGTAGCCAAATGTTAGTTGGTTCAGTGGTGATTGACGCTGAACTTGGTAAAGAGGATCATCGCTGCAACTGCATTTGAGAGGGGACTGAAACCACTTGATGTCAGAACTCGTCCCGAACTCTGGATTACTAGGGCTCCTTCACCTAGGAACCAGAGGCTGAAAACCAAAAATAAATAAAAAATTCCGAGGGTAAATTGAATTTTTGACCTCTAACTTTCATAAATTGCGATTTTGACTCATAACTTTACTCCATTTTACAAAATGTTGATCTTATTGATTTTGACCAAGTCAACGCATATATGAACAGAGACTCATACACTGTGTTACAAAGTCAACGCACACATGAATAATGACTCGCATACTGTCCATGCGTGTGTTGACTTTGTAAAAATCAGTAGAGCGCCAGCCTTTAACAAAATGGACTAAATTTAGATGATTAAATTTAAAAATGCAATCTAGCCAAATTACATAATATATCATACTTTTTGTTATACAAAAGAATACTCTCGTCCTTTCTTTTTTATAGGAAAGAAAACACGTAAATTTTAGAGAGACATTTTTTAAAAAATTGTGATTTAAATTAAGTTAAAATCTCTAATATGAATATTTAAGTTATGAAATGTCAAAATCACTCTTTTTATTCATAAAAAGATGAATATTAAATAACTTTTACTATTTTTAGTTAAGTTATCATAAAAATTATTTTTAAAAAATACAAAAAAAAAATTAGTTTTTGAAAATTAAAACAAACGTACCCTCATTTGAGTGAACTATCAAATGATTTAAGTGAACTATAGATTCATTAAGTTAAGTTGTAATGTAGTAATCATTGAGTTATCCAGTCTTAGTATTTTTCGGTTTTTGGTCTATTTTTACCCGTACGTCACAACATCCGATCAACTTCAAATTATTGTTATCTTGTGCTATTGATTTATGCATTGATCAAATAAATTCCACAGTAAATTCGAATTTGGTCTAGATATTGAAATTATAACTTTTGAGAATAAGAATTTTTAGGTATAAGATATAATTCCAAGGTCTATGAAATGAAAAAAAGAAAATTAAACGAAAGATATATATACAATTATTATTCGATGATTTTTTTTTAATCACAAATAATATTATACGTAAAGAACAAGAGAAAGTTCATAATACAAAAAGGTATCACAAATACATTCCTCCAACACTAATAACTTCTAAAAAACACACAATCCTCCAAGCACACCAAAAATTAAACACTTATTATTGGGTGCATTATAATAATAACTTATCAAAAGATACAATTATTGCATGGATTTCTTCTAGTGTAAGAACTCATCCTTCTCTTATTTATAGCCGTATGGTACTTATACTATATACAACACACTCGTTGTTAATGCAATGATACTTGCGAGTCCAAATTTGTGGACAATCATCTCTAGTATTACATGGAACAGGCTTATTAATTAAGTTTGTATATCCTGTAATGAAAAGATAGAATAAGAAAATGTTACTAATTAATTAAACTGAGATATAATTAAGATTGTGTAAGATATTTGAAAAGGATAGAAGAAAAAAAAAAATAGGTTACCGCAATCAACTCTCTTTGCAACAAGAAATAAGAAAAAAGATAAAATCATAACATACACAAATTTGAGAATTTTAGCCATATTATTTCTATCTTTATATGCAAAATAGTGAATATCATTTGATCATTTTATAGTGCATAAAGCGCATACGTTATTATGACAAACAATAATATAATATATCTAGCTTTTAAGAAGTTGAAAAAACCTCTCTAAAATGTAAATCATTATTATTAAGTGTTGAACTGATTGTGACTTGAAGCTAACTTGCCCGACAAGCAAGCTAGTTAGTTAGTAGTTTTTCAGTTAGTTTGTTATGTTGAGTGTTTTTAGGGAATTCAGTTAGCTTGTATTCCTATATAATGAGCCTCTTGGCATGTAACTACACATTGATTTGAATGCAAAAGCTATTTTTCTCCAACAAGTGGTATCATCGCCACATCTGGTGGTGCATTCAATCAGAAATCCAGGGAAACACTGTGTGAGCTTGAGTTTTTTTGTTTGATTTTTCTTCTTGAGGGAGGGAAACAAGTGTGTGTGTGCATACACAACATCTGGGTGTGTTCTTTAAACTCAATTGGTGATTTCTTGAAGGTTCTTCAATGGCGGAGAACAAGGATTTTGGTTTTCCAATACCAAAATTCGATGGTCACTATGATCATTGTAGCATGTTGATGGAAAACCTGCTTCAATCGAAGGAATATTGGAGCATTGTAGAAACAGGTGTGCCAATTCTTGCAGCAAATGCTAATGCTGAACAAACAAGAATTGTTAATGAAGCAAGATTGAAAGATCTCAAAGCCAAGAATTATTTGTTTCAAGCAATTGATAGAACAATCATTGAAACAATTCTTGACAAATCTTCATCGAAGGCAATTTGGGATTCCATGAAGCACAAGTATCAAGGATCAACTAAGGTCAAGAGGGCTCAGTTGCAGGCTTTGAGAGGAGAATTTGAGATCTTGCGTATGAAAGACGATGAATCAGTGAATGATTACTTTGGAAGAGTTCTTGCCACTGTAAACAAGATGAAGATTCAAGGAGAAACAATGGAACAACGCATTGTGGTTGAGAAAATTCTTAGATCCATGACTAGAAGATTTAACTATGTGGTCTGTGCTATAGAAAAATCAAATAATGTGGAGACTTTGTCTATTGATGAACTCCAAGGATCTTTGTTGGTTCATGAGCAGAAGATGAAACCAGCAAAAGAAGAAGATCAAGCCTTAAAGATCACACATGGAGGTGGAAACTCAACTAGAGGCAGAGGTCGTGGTGGCAGAACTAACCAAGGAAGAGGTAAAAGATTGAATAAAGAAAGCATAGAATGTTATAAATGTCATAAACTTGGTCAC
The DNA here is from genome assembly GCF_020283565.1 of Trifolium pratense. Taxonomy (NCBI): domain Eukaryota; kingdom Viridiplantae; phylum Streptophyta; class Magnoliopsida; order Fabales; family Fabaceae; genus Trifolium; species Trifolium pratense. The sequence continues at coordinate 1,989,213 of NC_060061.1, read as the reverse complement.
TTTCAATATGAATGTCCTGATAGTGAAGATTATGCAAATTATGCTGACTATAATGAAAGTAGAGAGGTTTTGCTGATGGCATTTGATAGATCTTTAACCAACAGTGCAAAGAGTAAAATTTGGTATCTAGATTCAGGTTGTAGTAACCATATGTGTGGAATTAAGGAATGGTTCTTTGATCTTGATACAAATTTTAGAGAAACTGTAAGATTGGGAGATAACTCACAAATGAGTGTGGTAGGAAGAGGCAATGTTAAGCTGCAAATGAATGGTTTGACACAAGTCATCACTGCAGTATATTACATCCCTGAGTTGAAAAATAATCTGCTGAGTATAGGACAACTTCAAAAGAAAAATCTCACTTTTGTGTTCAAGAATAACTGGTGTAAAGTTTACCATCAAGAAGAGGGGTTGATTATGTCTTCTCAAATTTCTTCCAACAATCTCTATCCCATCATCACTGAAGCAAAAATGGCATGTTTTCAAGAGAAAATTGAAGACATGAATCATCTCTGGCACTACAGATATGGCCACCTTAACTACAAAAGTCTGCAACTCATGAATCAGAAGAACATGGTAAGAGACTTACCTAAGATAGAAGACTCAAAACTTGTGTGTGAAGATTGCTTAATTGGCAAGCAACACAGAGACAGCATTCCAAAGACTAGTAACTGGAAATCAACAAAGAGGTTAGAATTGATTCACTCTGACATATGTGGTCCCATAACTCCTTCATCCAACAGTGACAACAAATGTGTACTTACTTTTATTGATGATTTCAGTAGGAAAACTTGGGTGTATTTTCTGAAAAATAAATCAAGTGCCTTTGACTACTTTAAGAAGTTCAAAAGCATGGTGGAGAAGGAAACTAGTGAAGCTATCTGCTGCTTAAGAACTGATAGAGGAGGTGAATTCAACTCTAATGAATTCAAAGAATTTTGTGAAGAAAATGGTATCAAAAGACAGCTCACAGCAGCCTACACACCTCAACAGAATGGGATAGCAGAGAGAAAGAATAGAACCATTACGGATATGGTAAGAAGCATGTTGGCAAGCAAAAGTATACCTAAAGAATTCTGGCCTGAAGCAGTCAATTGGGCTATATATGTGCTAAATAGAAGTCCTGCAGCTGCTATACCTGACAAAACACCTGAAGAAGCATGGAGTTTCAACAAGCCCACTGTGAAACACTTCAAGGTCTTTGGATGCATTGCATACACACATGTTCCAGATGCTCAAAGAAAAAAGCTAGATGATAAGAGTATAAAGTGTATTTTTCTTGGAATCAGTGAAGAATCTAAGGCATATAGACTTTACCACCCACCAACAAAAAGAATCATTATTAGCAGAGATGTGAAGTTTGCTGAACAAGAAAAATGGAAATGGAATAACTCAAAGGATCCTGCCAACACTATGAGCACAGATAGTGATGAAGAAGCAGGTGGAGGAGACAATGTGAATGAAGAACTTGCTGACAACACACAGGAAGATACATCTGCAGATGTACCAATCACTGAACACACAGGTACTTCTACTACAACAAATGCAAGTGCTTCTAATTCAAACTTGGATCAAGGGAGAATTAGAAAGCCACCATCATGGCATGCTGATTATGATACTACAATGGATGAAGAGGATTTTATAGATGAAGAATCTATGAATTTGATAGTCTTTGGTCCCTGTGTTCAAGAAGATCCTGTAAAATTTGAAGATGCAGAAAAAAGTCAAGAATGGAAAGCTGCTATGAAAAATGAAATTGAATCTATAGAGAAAAATAACACTTGGGAACTCACTGACCTCCCTAAAGGAGCCAAAGTTATTGGAGTTAAATGGATATACAAGACCAAGTTAAATGAAAAAGGAGAGATTGAAAAATTCAAAGCTAGACTTGTAGCCAAAGGGTATGCTCAGAAATATGGCACTGACTACAAGGAGGTGTTTGCACCTGTGGCTAGATGGGACACAATAAGATGCTTATTGGCTATTGCAGCAATGAAGGGGTGGATAGTATACCAACTAGATGTGAAGAGTGCTTTCCTCCATGGAGAACTAAATGAGACAGTTTATGTAGAACAGCCTTTAGGCTACATAAAGGAAGGTAGTGAAAACAAAGTTTATAGACTTCACAAAGCACTATATGGATTGAAACAAGCTCCAAGAGCTTGGTATAGCAAAATTGAGCAATACTTCACTAAGGAAGGATTTGAAAAATGCCCTCATGAACACACTTTATTTGTGAAGAGAAATGGTGATGCTGATTTGTTGATCATTAGCCTCTATGTTGATGACTTGATTTTTACCGGAAACAATAGTGGTATGGTCAAGAGATTCAAGGAATCTATGATGAAAACTTTTGACATGACAGATTTGGGAAAAATGAAGCACTTTCTTGGCATTGAAGTAATTCAAAGTGAAAAAGGAATTTTTGTATGTCAACAAAGATATGCTAAAGAAGTATTGGAAAGATTCAAGATGGATAAAAGTAATGCTGTGTGTAGCCCTATAGTAACTGGTACTAAACTCTCAAAGCATGATAAAGGTGAAGAAGTAAACCCTACACAGTTCAAACAAATTGTAGGAAGCTTGATGTATTTGACTGCTACTAGACCAGATCTGATGTTTGCTGTACATATGATAGCTAGATTCATGGAACACCCTGTTGAAACTCACATGATGGCAGCCAAACGAATACTAAGGTACATAAGAAGCACTCTTGAGGTTGGAATTCTCTACAGGAAGGACAATCAAACTGAACTCATAGCTTATTCTGATAGTGATTATGGTGGAGATGTGGATGATAGAAAGAGTACATCAGGGTATGTATTCATGCTTGGATCAGGTGCAGTATCATGGTCATCAAGAAAACAACCTATTGTCACACTATCTACTACAGAAGCTGAATTTATTGCTGCAGCACATTGTGTATGTCAAGGAATCTGGTTGAAAAGAATACTTGAAAGTATGGGTTTGAAGCAGCAAAAGTGTCTAGATGTTTTCTGTGATAACAGCTCAACCATCAAATTGAGCAAAAACCCTGTGCTTCATGGAAGGAGTAAACATATAGATATAAGATTTCATTTCTTAAGAAATCTGAGTTGTGAAGGAATTGTTGAATTAAAGCATTGTGCTTCTCAAAATCAAATTGCTGACATAATGACAAAAGCTTTAAAGTTGGAATCGTTTGAAAAGCTGAAACAGATGTTGGGCTTGTGCAGCAGCTCAAATATGGCAGAAGATGTAAACTCAGTTGATCAGCACAACTAAGTTTAAGGGAGGGAATGTTGAACTGATTGTGACTTGAAGCTAACTTGCCCGACAAGCAAGCTAGTTAGTTAGTAGTTTTTCAGTTAGTTTGTTATGTTGAGTGTTTTTAGGGAATTCAGTTAGCTTGTATTCCTATATAATGAGCCTCTTGGCATGTAACTACACATTGATTTGAATGCAAAAGCTATTTTTCTCCAACATTAAGTGTCTCTTTTTTTTGACAAATTATTAAGTGTCTCTTAAATAGAACATAACTATGTTTGTCTCTTTAACACACTAAATGAATAAGCTGCTAGATTTGATCTACTGTTGAACATTTGAATAATATGCATGAGATATCATGTGTTCTATCTTTAGCTCATTGTAAGAAAAGAAAATGAAAAATATAACAAATAATAATAATAATAATAATAATAATAATAATAATAATAATAATAATAATTCACAATATTGTGTCACAACAGGTTGAACTTATATGTTTATTAGGATATGAATCCTTTAGATATGTTAACAGTTATCTCTCAAAAGTGGCTCTTGGAAGATCTTTTAATTTAATTTATGTGGCTCTTTAGTTGATTAAAAAAAAAACAGTTATCTCTCGAAAGTCTCTCAAGTCTCACCAATAAATATATAGAAACCCTTTAATGTATCCAACGGATGAGAGCGAATTAAAATAATAATTGACAAAAAGAATTAAAAGCATAACACAATCACTCACTCCAAATCTTCATTCTGCTAAAATTACTTCCATATAATTGAAATTAAATAGTGAATTTGAACAAAAGGTAAAACCATTAAACATAAAATAATTTGAAATTCGAGTTCTGTAAACCCAAGAATATATTCATTTAGAAAAGACTCTATTAGGGTTCCCTTCCCTTACCGCCATTGTCACTCCACCCTTCATTTGCTTCTTATCATTTAGACGAATTTTAATTTTACCTCTTGTAATTTTTTTTTTATTCCACCCTTATAATTTAAAGGTTCTTTGGTTTAGACCTTGTGACGTTTATTTAACCCTTCAAAATGATGATTTAGCGTGCCAAGTCGGCTATTTTTATTTCGTTTCCATTTATTTTAATTAGAATTTCGACTCGTACGGTGTACGGGTCTATTTAGTCTAATATGTAACAAAAAAATATATAATAATTGTAACATTAAAAATTAGTTTAACAATAAATTTAGAAAAATATCCATACAACAGAAATTACAGTGTATTATGAAATACTTCTTTATAGGTTACATTGAAAGTGTTATTCGTATCTTCACCGTCTTCGTCAATAATCAATATTTTTAATCCTTCTCTAGAAGTAACTCTTGAAATCGAACAAACAACTGACAATGTGAAAATACTAGCGATGGTAGATATATATATCCCAACATGCTTAAGAGATATTGTCATTGACTCTTATTAATAGTCAAAAAATAAAAATTAACACCTATATAAAAAAACAATTTTCATCATGTTCTTTATCGCTTTATGTAGTTTTAGCTTTTGTGATTATTGCTCATCTATTTGATTTGGTTGCTTCAATTCATTTGTCCTACACACTAAATGTTATTGGTGTGGTTTTCGGTTCGAATTCAGAACAATTGGCGTCCACCGTGGGGCAAAGGGTTAAACATATTAAGTACCATGGGTTCAAAATGGATTATCGGGGGACTTTTCAGAGACAATTTGGAATTGTGGAAAGTGAAGATGGGATCAAGAGCAATTTTAATGTCTGAGATGATGGATAAAACATGGAGTGTGATTATCCGGTGCCTCGAAGGTATAAAGCTAATGGAGATTGTGATGAAGGTCAGCCTGGAGAGGCGGTGGTAATAATACTCAACATTAGCCTGGAGAGGTGGTGGTAATAATACTCAACATCGGCTTGGAGAGGCGGTGGAATAATACTTGGTGTTACGTTTTGAAACAACAACTTTATTATTGTGAGAATGCAAAAGTGCTAGTGTAGTGAAGTTGGGAATCGGTGGAGTTTAAGTCGTGGACTTTGTATGCTCCGATCACATGTGTTTTGAGGAAGGAGTACTTTGAAAGTCCTAGAGCTAGTTGAAGGTGGAGTTTGTTCATCTTGGAGACGGGAAATCTTGTAAGGTTCAAGGTATGGTTGAATTTCTTTTACACAATGCGAGGTATCGTTCTTGAACTTTGTTACTAGTTGTGATTCGCATGATGTGGCTAAGTTGTGAAACTTCGGTTTGTTGTTAGTGACATTGTTGGTTTTAGTTGTACTAGTGAAATGAAGTTTACTAGGTGGTGAAACTAAACCGGGAAGTGTTGGAGACTACCAATGACTTGAAGTGCGTTTCAGAGTAGTTGAAAAGTTTTACGTTACAAGGTGGAAGACATAGTGGATATACCGGTTTGAGACTGTGGTGGAGGAATCTCGGTTTGAGGTGGAGGTACACCAAAGTGGTATGGCTATGGAGATCTTGTGTGGAAGCAACGGTGATCAGGCTTGGTAACTTGTTAGACTGCTGGAGGTAGTTGGACACAAGGAGAGTTTGAGGTTGCAGCTTGTGAAACCACCTAAAATTTCCAAGGTTGGTTGGAGGCAAGTATATCTTCAAGAGTACAGAAAGCTACAATCCGGGGTTTGAAGAGGGTACGATGTAGCTTGTGGATTGTCCTAAAAATCCAAGGGCAATTGTAGGCAAGCAATTTTTCGGGAGTACGGAGAGGTAGACTTCGGGGTCTGAAGAGGAGTGGTGAAATCTTGTGTGTAAGCATGATGGTTGGTGGGAAGTTGGCATCACCATCCATTTAAAGGCAAGGTGGAGATTGCTGGGATTTGCCTTAAAATTGAAGAGGAAAACTGGTTATCTCATTGTTTTGGGTATATTCTAGGGTTGGGGAAGTGTTTCTAACACCTTGTAATCACTTATCATTGAAATCTCTTGGTCACGGGGAGGTTTGGGAAGGGTAGAATTAGGGAGTCTAATTCTTGTAACTCTTTTGTAATGAATCTTTGTAATCAAGAAGAAAATTTGATAGTGGATTGGCGAGGGTCTCTCTCTCCCCAGAGTAGGTCGATTTTGACTGAACTGGGTAAATAATTTTCATCGTGTTCTTTATCGCTTTATGTAGTTTTAGCTTTTGTGATTATTGTTCATCCATTTGATTTGATTGCTTCAATTCATTTGTCTCACACACTAAATGTTATTGGTGTGATTTTCGGTTCGAATTCAAAACAATTATTACCCAACATCTATCAACACCTAACTTTAACAAACCAACCAACAATTAACTAGAAATGATTGCACAATTACAGAGAAAGAGAGTATTTTTGCAAAGATGAACATAGAACAAGAGGCTAAACCTAGATCATCAAACGCACATGAGCAAGCTTGACGGACCGAAAAGGAGACACGGGCGGGTAATTGGAATAAAAATCCTCTATTTGGGATTTCATGCTATTTGTTCTATATAGCAACGTTACTTTGGAATTTCATGCTATTTGTTCTATATAGCAATGCCAATATATAATATTATTTACCATTTTCTTCAAAAAAAAATTAAAATATTAAAAAATGATTTTTTTAAATGAGTATTAAATAAGGAAAATTAAAAAAGCCAGTTGGAACGAAAATACATGAAGCTAGAAGAAAAAAACTAAGTCAACGTCACGCTTCATTATTTTGTACAATCAAATAATCTTGGATAAATGTTCAAAATTAAATCATCTTAAAATTACAAGGGTGTAACCAAAAATCATCTTAAAATTACAAGGGTGAAATTACAAAAAATAAAATAAAATAACATGTAGAAACCGAAATTTGTCCAAATAACAAAGGAGCAAAAGTATATTTAACCCTAAGAACTATGAAATATTCTAGCAAAATGAATTTTGCATCGATTTATTTTTTGTGTAAGAACCCATCCTTATGTCTAGTAGTGCTCATGTAATTAATATTTATGGCTACGTCCGTCAATGCATTTATTTTGCATCGTCATGTATATCGACTGAGCTGCAAAATGGGCTAGCTCGAATGAGCCGGTCCGTCAAACCCGATTTTTTCCCGGGTTCGGGCCTTAAAAATCCTAGCCCGAATTATTTCCTGACTTTTTAGCCCTGCCCGATAAAGTCCGATTATAATATGGGCTAGCCTGAATGGGCCACGGGCGGTTCGCAAGCCCGAAAAAATTAAAATTAAACATAAATATAAATAATTTTTTTGGATGATTTGAACTTAGTTCGTACTATAAATTTAAAAACACCGTTCACTACTTAAGTAGCGGATGAGTAAAAATAAGGCACCCGAGAAACTCGTAGGTAGCGGATAAGTTAAAATAGGTCGCGCGAGAAACTCGTAAGTAGCGGATGACTAAAAATAGGGCGCGTGAGAAAGTCGTAGGTATAGCGGATGAGTAAAAATATGATGCGCAAGAAACTCGTAAGTAGCAGATGAGTAAATATAGGGCGCGCGAAAAACTCGTAGACAGAGTAAAAATACGGTGCGCGAGAATTATTATATATATATATATATATATATATATATATATATATATATATATATATATATATATATATATATAATATAAGTAGCGGATGAGTAAAAATAGGACGCGCGATAATTATTGATCATATTTATAATGTTGAGTTTGAACACTAAATATAAAATAAAAAATAAAAAAATAAACCGGACGGCCCGAAAGCCCGACAACCCGTACCGAGCGGGGCTCGGACACTAATTTTGATAGCCCGTTTTTTATCCGGACTTTTTAGCCCGGCCGGATGACAGCGCTAACACTATGTTTGGATGCCAAAGAGATAGGGAAGAGAGAAATAGTGAAGAGAGAAATAAGAGAGAAGAGAGATAGAAGAGAAATTGGATGGAAATTTTATATGGTTTGGATGAATAGAGAAGTGAGAAGAGAGAAATTAATAAAAATGAGAAAATAACAAATTTACCCTTTTTTACAAGAAAATAAACTAGTTGAATGAGAGTATTGTTGTAAAATTATTTATTTCACTACTTGTCACACAAATCTCTCATAATATGGAGAGATTTATTTTTGGCAGTTACTAACCATTATATTTCCCTCTTTCCTTATTTCTCTCCTCATCCAAACTATAGAAATAATTAATTTCTTTGCTATCTCTCTCTTTCTTATTTCTCTCTTTTGTAAATCTACCTAAACAAACACAGTGTAATATCGACAGCGGTTGTCAATGCATTTATACTTGCGAACCCAGCTTTTTGGACAATCATCAACAGTATGACAATATAGTATACTTTTACCCAACAAGTTTGTAAATCCTGTAAAGAGAAGAATAGAATAAAAAATGTTATAACTAAAATGAGATATAATTAAGACTGTGATTATGTACCAAATTTGAAAAACATAAAAAATAAAATAGTTTACCGCAATCAACTTCATTTGCAATAAGGAAAAAATAGAAAATCATAGTATAAACAAATTGAAGAGTTTTAGTCATATTTTACTCTCTTTGTAGGTGCAAGATAGAATATAATTTGATCATTTTATAGCGTATAAAATGTACTCCCTCCGTCCCAAAAAGAATGACCCATTTTGAATATATGCACTATTCATATATATTGTTTTGACCATATTTTTCTACTAATAAATAAAAATAAATATTAACATATAAGATGTTGTTAGATTCGTCTCGATGAGTATTTTCAAAATATCAATTTTTTATAATTTTTACTATTATACAATTAAAGATATTAGTCGCCAAAGTTATGCATTGGCATGCGTGTTTCGGTCAACTGGGTCATTCTTTTTGGGACGGAGGGAGTATATGTTATGCTAAAAATAATAATATATTTTTATCATTTTTTGTTTTACAGTAATAATTTCAATGCTTAGAAGTTGTGAAAAGCCACCTTATTATAATGCTTCGAAGTTGTGTTTGCCTCTTTAAATTATTCTCTTTTTTTTTTTCATTAATTTTTTGACTTTTGTATGTAGTAAGCCAAAATTTAAAATATAATAATAATTTACAATATTGCATGACAACAAAGTTAAACGCAAATTCAACTTATAAATTTATTATTTATCGGACATCACCACATCAAGTCATCATCCAATTAGGGTCTTGATTATTGGTCATGGGAATTGGAGATCCTTTTGTTGCTTTGTTCATTTGCCTTTTAGGAATTTCAGTGGTGTATCTCTTTATTTCATTGTCTCTTTGTTGATTCTGGTGGAGTGTAGGTACCTCATTGTTTACTAAATTTTCTCTTATATTTTTCTCGTTTTTATATTTATATATATATATTATAGGCAAAATAGCACCAAGTGTCCTTTATCTTATTTTTTGTAACACTTTGATCCTTTATTTTTTTTTTAATAATATTTTGGTCTTTTAACTTATTTATTTGTAATACTTTAATCTTTTATCTTTTTTTCTTCCCAGTTAGGTCCTTTATCTTTTATAACATTCACGTATAAACCATTTTTCTTATTTATTTTATTAAAAAAATGTTGAATTTAATTTTTTTAAATGCCATTAAATTCAAGGGCACAAGATATATAATATTATATTAGCCATTAGAAAAAATATTATATATCTTGTGCCATTGAGTTTTATTGAATAGGTTTCTCTTTTTACTAAACTAAAAAATCAATATTACTAACTAAAAAAATTACTGTTGATTGTTTTTATTTAAGGACAAAACTTATATGCATTTCTTTAGATGCAGTTTTTCCTGTTCCTCACAAAAAGGTAGTTATTTATATTTTTTAATTAAAAAAAGAAAAAAATTTGTTTTTAAATAAAAATAACTTCCCTCATGTATCTAGCACAGTAAGAACTATGTATATGGAACTGCACATAAGTTTGGTCCTTTATTTAAAATGACAGAGTACAGTACATTGGAACGGATTTTCTTGGTGGCCGAAAGGTGCCTCGCTTTCCATTTCTTGAATATAGGTGTATCCATTTAGTAGGAACACTATTATGTATATGTTGAGAATATGTCGAAAAATCACATCAATGAAATACTTGTTGTGTGGAGCAATAGAATGACAACCAATAATAAGTGGAATAAACAATATTAATAACAACAGATAAAAACAATAAAGGAGAAGAAACAACACGATAATGAGTTTACTCCGTTCGGTCCAACCCCTCCGTTCCATTATAATCATAGAGTCACTTTACAAGAAATTCCCAAATTGGGTTACATGCTACCTAAATCCTGAATCTCTTATCGTGACCAAGAGACTTAATTTATAATATACCAAAGGTGTACCATAAAGATAGTTCGCCCCACCCCTAGAGTGTTGTACCAAGAGAAAAAACTCATTTCCTCTCTAAAGCCTTAGCCTTTGTGGGGTGACAAACCCTTATCCTTGCCTACAGCTACATGTTTCCTCTCTCTCTCTCTCTCTCTCTCTCTCTCTCTCTCTCTCTCTCTCTCTCTCTCTCTCTCTCTCTCTCTCTCTCTCTCTCTCTCTCTCTCTTTGTTGCTCTTTTATTTTTCTATGAATAAATCAACCTCTATTTATAGAAAAATATATGCCTAAATCCTAGAAACAAATATGGTTTTAAATAAAACAGAATCCAAGTTAGTGCCCTCCAAGAAAAAAAATTTCCCGAAAAAACAGTGTGATGCTCCCATCGCAGGTACCAGCATCAACCAAGAAATAAACTTAAACAATTGCGCCCAACGAAATAGTCTTTTATGCCAAGCGCAGTTGATAGCCTCCAAGGTTTTTTCTGACTTCTGTATCTGAGATTTCAAGGCATACTCAACAATTCTCCACATTGCCTTTAAATCGAAGGTCATCAAACACCGCACTGCTCTCCATCCTCCTTGAACTCCCTCATTCAAGACACCATATCAAATCCAAGTCCCAACTGAATCTTGACCTTGACACCAACCTCCACTTGCTTCCAACAATGTTATACTCACAAGCGTCCCGGTTTGAAAAATACAAGAAAACACTTGATTATTGAGGGCGAAAAGCCTCCAAGAAGAGCTAAAATCGTCAATAATGTATGCTTTAAGTGTTATTGGTGGCCCAGAACCCTCAGTAACATTATTGGCGGCCTGCAACCCTCAATAAATCCTTAGTCAACTGACAAATGTGTTCTTCGCGGCCTGCAACCCTCAATAATGCTGGCGAATATATTTTTTAAAAAATTATTTATTTAAAAATCAGAAATTTTGATTTTTAAATAATTAAATTATTTTTTAATAAATACTTAGATTAATAATTTCATTATTTTAAAATCAGAAATTGTATTTTAAATATTAAAATTTGCTTTATCTTACCATCAAGGTGTGGCAAAAGTGGTATATATTTTGGTCCTTTAACCATTTGGTCCCGGATTCGATTCTCGGCCGGTGCGTATGGAAAAACTTTGTTGGGAGAGGTCAGCCCCTTAAATGGATATCAGTTACCTCAAGGGGATTAATCTCTGCAGTTGCGTGCGGATGATACATTTGGTTAAAAAAAATTGCTTTATATCAAAAAATATTTTACTATTCTTTTTAAGTTTTTTTTTTTGACAAAAATATTTTTTTAAGTTAAAAACAATGTATAGCAATAAGTATAAAACAATGTATCGCATTTATTTTTGGCTTGTGAAGCTGCTTTTTGTATTCTGATGGGCCGATCACTTTTGATTCGAGATTGGGAGTTAGAGTCTTAGGGCATATTTTTGGGTCGGGTTGATGGTCTGGTGACTGTAGAGTGTGTACTAGGTGGTGTCTGTATTTAGTTTTTTCGTTGGTGTTCCGCTTATATACGGCGCCTTTATTTTGTAGTTTCGTTTTTTCCGGCCTTTGTTCGTCTTGTGCAGAGATCGGTTATTATTAATAAAAAATTTACCGTTCAAAAACATATTGATTTTTTAAGACCAAAAAAAAAATTTCTCTACTCTTTTAAGTTTAAAGTTTTTTACTTAAAACTAGTATTTCTCTTTACTTTTAAACTAACATTTTTCTTAAATATTTTTTTAACATATTTCTCTATTCTTTAGAAGGAAAAAACTTGAAAAGTATGAAAAAAATTCAAAGATTGAAAAATACGAAATTTTAGAGAGAAGTTAGAAAAGTTTAGAGTGAAAATGAAAGTATAAAAATTAATTGAAGTTGGATTAGTATATAGAGGAGAAGAGGGAAATGCATATAAGTTTTTTTATATAAAGTTTGTTAAATTTGTGAGACTAAAATCTTGATGATAATGTACATATAGTAAAATTTATTTAAAATTAATTAAAATAAATTTATATAAAAAAATATTACTAATCTCAAGATTTCCTCATTCAAGATACAACTGATCTCAAAACTTCCTTGCTAAAATACTACTTATCCAAAAAAAAAACTAAAAATATTGTAATTAAAATGTAATATTTTTAATCTTCATTGACTAGCATTATTATTTTGACACATCTTTAATATTTGTAAATGTGTTTAATATGTGTCTAAAGAAAGTAATGCAAAGAAAAAAGTGTAGTGTCGGACAACGACCCAAAGAGTGTCGGAGTAACGGAAAAAAAATGATTTTTTTTACATCTGACTAAACTATTCGACATGTGTCGTACAAGTGTCATAAAAGTGTCGGACACCGCGTCACGGCTAATCATAGAGGTGTCCGTGCATCACAGGACTTAAAATGTTTTTTTTGTTGTTATATTGGATTTAATAAAGATCAAACTTAAGACTTTATGTATACTCATCACTATTAGACCAAACTTAATGACCTAATTGTAAAATGTTGTAACTTATTTTTATAAAGTAGCCTAGTGACTAAAAAATCTAGCTTAAAGGTGAATAAGTAGAGTGTCCGAATTCGAATCCCGACCCTACATATAAAGTGCGATGTTCCTGCCAACCGAGCTAAGCTCACGAGACAAACAACAAAATACAAAAATATAATTTAACCTTATGAATTATTTAGTTTTATTTTATTATAATTAATTCAAAAGAGGCATGGAGGGCCTTAATTAAGTAAGGAGCGTAAATGAGAAAACTTAAGTGGCGCTCGGGCATTTAGACGAAGAAACTAGTCATGCTATATAGCACTGCTGTTAAAATAATGACGTATCATGTTGATTTAGCTATTATGTTTTTTTTGTCATTTATTTTAAGAGTTTAATTGATATGCACTGAAGGTGTAAAATAATTTTACATTATCGTCCAATAAATAACCATCATTTTACCATGTCATGTCAAGAAAGTTGGATGAAATGGGGTGATGTGTCGAAAAACATGGTTGATATTGGTTGACAGTGTAAAATTATTTTCACCGTCGATGCATATCAATTAAATCCTTATTTTAAATCCACATGTCTTATTTTATTAATTACCATCTATTTTAAAAAATAAACATGCAATAAAATCAAATAAAAAAACATCCCTAAAATCTTAAATCCAATTTGCTCAACTCTTATCATCCAATATTCATCACCCGACATCGATCTGATCTTACTTAATCAAATCAACCCAAATCTTTATCATAAAATTCATCATAAAATTTATCGACACCTAACTTCTTAATCTTCTCTAACACCTCATATTATAACAAACTGACCAACAATCAACTAAAAATGATTGCACAATCACAGAGAAAGAGAAGTTGAACATAGATCATAAAACACACATGAGCAAGTTTGAACTGAATCAACCCACTTGGGTTGGTCGGGTTGGTCGAGTGGTGTTGGCTTGGGCCCTTAGAATATGCTCCTCTCAAGGTCTTAGGTTCGATTCCCACTGGTGCCAATTTCGGTGGGTCAAGTCCATACAGAGCAAATAAAACTCTGGCTTTAAATGAGACCTCCGTAAGTCGGCGGTGGGATTGGTCTCCTTGGATTAGTCGGTCCTAAGGCCGGATACCAAGTTTTTAAAAATAAAATAAAAAGTTTGAACTGAATCAATGCTACGAACAAAATGTGATGCCCACAACAAGCTTGAACGACATAAGAGGAGATATCACTGGCGTGATATTGGAATGAAAACCCCCAATTTAGGATTTAATTAAATGGTTTCAAAGTTTGTCAAAAAAAATTAAATGGTTTCAAAGAAAATGACTGTTTTTTTTTTTTTTTTTAAAAAAAATAAGTTAACTATTTTGATTGCTATTTATTCCTCAAAGATTAAAAATGAGCTTATTTAAGTTTAGTGCAATTTTTTTTTTGTTGGTGCATAGTTTAGTGCAATTTTACTTGGAATAGTTCGTGCAATTTGTTCTATAGATAACAATAAGAGCATCCACAATAGAGCTCTTTGTAACAGTCGAGGCTGACGAGAGCGTAGGGAGTGGTCGCCGGTGCATGAGGCATGACAATGTGAGGCTCTTAGGCTGTGCAGGTTTGAGACTGCATGGTGGTAGGAAGACTTATAAGGATTGATGGGTACTATCTATACCAACAATATGCATCTTCTTTTTGGTAGCATATTCCATAAGAACTCCACAATTAAGCGTGCTTGACTTGGAGTAGTCTTTGGATCGGTGACCTTCTGGGAAGTTTCCCAGAAAGTGTACGAGTGAGGACAAAGCAAGCTGAAAAGACTCGTGTTGGTTTGTGGGGTCAGTCAGTCGTCCTGAAAGGAGGTTGGGATGTTACGAGTGGTATCAGAGCAAACATCTCCCAGTACGATGTCGTTCGGGGACAACCAAGCGCAAGCTGGTGGGCATGTAACACCCGAGGCTGACGAGGGCGTAGGGAGTGGTCGCCTGTGCATGAGGCATGACAATGTGCGGCTCTTGGCATCTTCTAGGAAAGAACCGAATTAACATCGGAATGAGAGGGATCCTGAGGCTGTGCAGGTTTGAGACTGCATGGTGGAAGGAAGGCTTATAAGGATTGATGGGTACTATCTATACCAACAATATTCATCTTCTTTTTGGTAGCCTATTCCATAAGAACTCCACAGTTAAGTGTGCTTGACTTGGAGTAGTCTTTGGATGGGTGACATTCTGGGAAGTTTCCCGGAAAGCGTACGAGTGAGGACAAAACACGCTGGAAAGACTCGTGTTGGTTTGTGGGGTCAGTCAGTCATCCTAAAAGCAGTTTGGGATGTTACACTCTCCAAGTTTGAGTACTTAACTAGGTCTCACGTGTACACATCACTGTTTTATTATTTTTTAATAATATGACATAATAAGTACTCAATCCATCTAACTCAGCACCTCTTAAAAAGTTTTAAATCGGTCTCACTTACAACTCTATATCCCATCAATACTTTTACAATATGTCCCACAAAAAAATATTATAATGAGAAGAAAGAAATTTGAGAAGCAGTACATATTAGGTATTCAATGGGTATTGCTCCAATGGTAGTACCTAATAAGTACCTATATAAGTACCTAATAGGTACTACCATTGGAAATGGTCTAATAATTAGTAAAAAAAAAACAATAATCGTGTTCCAACGCTTTGAACCACTTCAAACGGTGTGGGATAATGAGAAGGCGGTGGCGACAGGGTTTAGCAAGGCCAATTTCGAGTATTTGGATGCTCTATTCGAATGTTAAAAATAGACCCTTTATTAAAAAAAATGTTTTTTCTTAATAAAATAATCCTCGATTTAAATTATAAATAACATTGAAAAATTATGACATCCTTATAAAATAACATAAAAAAATAACATCAAAATGCATATTGCATATGGATTTATTATTATTTTATTTAACATAAAAATGTTGATATTTTAATAACATCAAAATACATATTGCATGGATTTATTTTTTTGTGTGTAATAACTCATCCTTCTCTTAGGTCTAGTACTCATAATTCATGGCGTCAGTCTAGAATACGCAGCGATTGTTAATGCACTTATACTTGCGAACCCAGCTTGGTGGACAATCAACAATACCCTTACATGGAATAGGAGCAGCAGCCATCAAGTTTGTATACCCTGTAAAGAGAAATATAGAATCAAATTATGTTACTAAAAAAATAAAATGGGATATAATGACTTTGTCCGAAATTTGAAAAGTATAAAAATAAAATAGTTTACTGCAATCAACGCTGTTTGCAATGAGAAAAAGAAAAACATATAAAATCACAGTGTATAGAATTTTAGCCATATTTTTCTTTTTTCTGTATGTAAAAAATAGAATGTAATTTTTTTTTTGTGGGAAAAATAGAATATAAATTGATCATTTTATAGTGTATATATTATGCTAAAAAAATAATATATTTTTTGCGCTTTTAGCGCTTGGAAGGTATGAAAAACCACCCTAAAATTTAAATCATTATTAATTATCTATAAATAATATATTTTGGTTGCCTCTTTAACATACTAAATGAAAAATGTAAAAATCTAACACTAAGCATTATAAATTATTCTTTTTTTTTCTTTAACTTTTTGACTTTCGATGACAGAAAGAAGAAAAGTAAAATAATAATAATAATAATAATAATAATAATAATAATTCACAATATTGTGACAACAAACAAAGGTAAATGCAATATCGGCGCCTCCTTTGAGATACTAAAGTTGGTATTGGCATGTGTATTTGAGATGCATTCGCGACATTAATTTATTCGAGCTAAAACATAGTACTTTACGCCTAGGTGTGATGTACATATCAGTGAAGCTATTGGTTTTCTTTATGCGCTTAATTGGATGCATGAGCTCAACTTAGGACCCGTTGATTTTGAGTTGAATTCAAAAAGATTGGTTGATAATTTCTTATCATCTGAACCGGATGCTACAGAGTTTGGGGATATTATCAAAAAATGTAGATCGTGTTTTTCTAATTTTTATAACGACTTGAGTGTTGAGTTTATCCGGAGACAAACAAATGAGGTGGCCCATAATCTTGCTAAGGTGACCATATATTTTCAGCTAATCCCCAAGTGTTGATTAATATGCCGCATTGTATTGAACACATTTTTATTAATGAAATGTTATAAGTCTTTTTTCGTAAAAAAAAAAAAGTTAAACATAAGATGAAGGCATGTTTGAATCATACAATCAAGAGGCACTTTTAACTATTTACAAGTTCAATAATGTGTTTCTACAAATCATTACCAAACAACTAGAAGCCCAATGTATGGTGCAAGCAACCTTTCAAAATAATCCTCATTTCAACACCTACAATCTTGGAGTGAAGAATCACATGAATTGTTCTTATGGAGCTAATCCAAATCAAGCATTTCCTCAAGATCAACATTTTGAAGATCACCTTGAATCTTTTGAAGATAATCTTATCTTAGCCATGAAGATGACTCAAGGCAATTTTGAGGTGATGAAGGCAAACCAAGAAGTGTCAAGCGAACGTCATGAAGCCTCCATCAAAAATCTCGAAAACCAAATGGGTCAACTAGCAAGGCAAGTCTCTTCTCTACAAACTCAAAGTGGTTTTTGTGGAAACACACGGATCCTCATAATGAAAATTGTAATTCCATTAATTTGAGGAGTAGAGAAGTTTCATCACCGGAAGTAGTAGAGAATCCTAAGAAGGATGAGAGTAAAAATGATGTAGTTGAAAAGATGAGGGATGGTGTAGTTGAAAATAGAAGAGAAAATAAGAAAGAAAAAAAAATAAGGAAGAAAAAGCTTATGAGGGTGAAGTTGAAAAGAGTGGAGAATGAGTCTAGTGCCAAGAAAGACAAGAAACCTCTTGTGAAGGACCCCACGTTTCAAGTTCTTTCACCATATGCTAGAGTGCCTTATCCTAGGATGAAGAAGGTCAAGAACCAAGACCTTGAATTTTGTGGAGTGGTATCCGAATGTTTCAAAGTGGAAGTGCTAGAAGAAGTGGTAAAAGATGGGAAAGAAGAAGAGTGGGATCATGAGATTGAATTTTTTCTTCAAAACTTGGATAACCCCCTAGAAGAGGAGAAAGAGCCAAAGGCGATAAAAAAGCCACCGGAATTGAAAGAACTTCCTCCTGAATGGAAGTATGTGTTTTTGGGTGGCGACTCTAGGAAACTCATGATCATAAGTGATTTGCTCACTCAACTAGAAGAGAATGACTTGTTAAAGGAAGCAGAGAAAGTGAATGACGACCTAGGATGGGACTTGGATGGTGTGGGTCCTATCTATTGTTTGCACAAGGTGGCCAAAGAAGAAGAGCCCAATCCGGTTGTTAATCCTCAAAAGTCTTCCACTTCAACATTGAAAGCTTCGGTGAAGAAAGGCTCTAAGAAATTTCCATCACGGTCTAGTAAGAAGGAAAGAACCAATTTGAAGACCAAAGGGGAAGGTCTCAAGAGTGATTCGGGAAGTGTGAATCATTACTTATTGATATTAATATTGCTCCTTTGAAGGAAGAGAACAAGAGGAGCCGGGTTGAATCAAAGTTGAAGTATCCTCCCTAACTTGTGATGATGAAGCGTCAAGCTAATGACGAGAAAGAAGCGCTTCATGGGAGGCAACCCATGAGTTTACGGTCCTTTCTTCCCTCTCACTCTTATACTACTTTATGAATAATTGTTTGATGTCTCTTATTGTGCTGGATGAATGTACTTTAATCTTGAATTTGAATATCTTCTTGTTTGATTGTGGAATTTCATTTACCTTTAGAATTGTTTTCAATATCTTGGCATGTTCTTTCTATCACTTGAATATCAATTGTTTGATTCTATCCGCGTGTGATTTGTGATACTTTCAGTGCAATTGCTTGTTGCACTCATGTGATCAAGAGGCAAAGGAAAGAAATTCACACTTTTTACCGGCTCTTTGATTCGACCTAACCGTGAGGTATTGAGCCAAACACTTCTCATTCTTTCTATGTGATATCCACTCTTGTATTGTCTCTCGATTTTGCTTGTATTCTCTTTATTTGATTGGTAATTTTGTCGCACACACGAGGAATGTTGTATTGGTACCTTTGAGCCTTTCTATCCACCCTTACATATGTATCCTTTGCTTAACCAATTTGAGCCGAAAGAAAATATGTTATTTTTGCAAAACCTTAAGAAAATTTTGATGAAAAAAAAAGGAATGATTTTCTTGGAGGTTAGACACCTAATTAGTGGTTGATGCGCAATGCTCACCACTAAGTTTGGGGTTGCTCTTTGGAATTAGCAAACAATGAAGTTTGGGGTGAGGGTACTAGAGAACTTACAATAGTTTTTGGTTGAAAAATTTTCAAAAGTTGGAAGGCTATAGAGAAAGAAATATTTGAAGAAAAGAAAAGAAAAAAGAGAAGAGATGAATGTAGAAAAAGAGAAAAGAAATACAAAAAGAGGTGATAGCCTTGAATGCAAAAGAATTGCAAAACTTTGTATGTTGAATTGAAAAAAAAAAGTTCTCTAGTCCATTATGTTTCAAAAGAAAAAGGGTTTTGGTTTACAAATTTTCTTTGACTTTAGGCGGATTTAACTCCAAGTTTTTCTACTACTTATCCTAAAAAGTCACCATCCTCTCTAACCAAGCCACGTTATAACCCTTAAGACCTCTAATGTGTGTGTGCAAAGTGAATCGATTGAATTTCTAGACTATACTTGGAAAATTATTGTTGACTTGCTTGATGTGTTGATTTGAGTGAATTAACCATGATTGAAGAGTGTATGCGAGGATTGTGATGAAATCATAGAGCATCGGTTGAAAAGTGTGAATTTCTTGAAAATGCCTTGAGGGAATTGTGGTGCAATTGAGTGTTGCTTGCGAGTGGATCATTGATCATCAGATAAGTCTCACGCATGTATGATTCGAGTGATCTAAGGAAAATGCCAAGGTCTTGACATAAAAGCTTGAGGTAAAAGTTGTTTCCTTGAGGACAAGGAAAAATTTAAGTTTGGGGTTGTGATGACGTATCGTCACACTCTCATATCCATGCTTATTTAAGGAACATTAGACTTATTTTAGAGGTTTTTAATGAATAAACCAAGAGAAATCAACTCAGAAGCAAGATGACTTGGATTACAAGAAAACATGAAAATTATTGCAGGATTTCATACATTTATACTACGCGCGGCGTGGGAAGAGCCACGCGCGGCATGAGAGGAGAAGTGAACTACGCTGGGGGCGTGGAACCAATCACGCGCGGCGTAATAACATGGCTGAAGATCAAGTTCTCCTCTGACTTAATCACGCGCGGCGTGGGGCAGTTACACGCGCGGCGTGATGAGGAAAAAGCAACCAGGCGCGGCGTGATGGATCTGACGCGTGGCGTGGTTGCAATCTGTATATATTGAAAAGCCATTTTCTGGAAAGTGGTTCGAAATTTTGGAGTTCATCACTCATTTTCTAAGATCTTGTGCAACAATTGGGGTCCGATCCTGCATTCCAGTGGATAGATTCAAGAGATTCAGCAGTTTGGGAGCTTTCCTCATGAAGTTGAAGCTTGGATTTGCTCAAGAAACCATGAGGAGCTAAATCCCTCATAGAGGTTGGATCTAGGGATGAACTAGGCTTGTAATCTAATGTAATCTTAATTATTGTATTGAATCTCTCTTCAAGGTGTTATTTCATGAATTACTATTCTTAATGCATTCAATTTCTGATCAACTTTGCAATGATTTTAGATTCTAATTATGTATGAGAATATGAGTTAGGATCCGACATGAATTCATGAAGCATTTGCGGTGTGAACTCAAATCACACGTGATGCCGCAACGCAACCGCAACGCAACAGCATTTCACCGCAACACAACGGAGTTTTGACTGCAACGGCCGCAACGGTTCAATCCAATATTCCTTTTCGTAAAAATTCAGAGAATCTCACCTTTATTTTTTCCTTTATGTCCTTTCATTTTAGAGTTTCTGTCTTCTTATGTCTCGATGACTTAAAAATGAATCAAAATTTATATAGAATTATAAGTAAAAGATATATAAGGAATTACAATAATTATAGTATTTTTTCTGTGTTTGTGCCGATAAAAAATTATTTCACGTCGCAACGGCCGCAATTGCATCGCAGTGTCCCCATTAGCCGCAATCGCAATACCTGCAACCGCAACCGCATCCACGACCGCAACCGCAATTTAAAAGCTTGCTATTCACATTACTCATGTCAACCTTATTCCATTTGATTTTCATTGTTTGGTGAAGATTTGTCAATGTGCCATTGATCTAAGTTGCGGTCATGTGGATTGTGGAAGACATTGATATCGAGTTATTTGGGACCGACGGCCTCCTTAAATATATGGCTCAAAGGTAATTAGTTTCAATTCCAATCTTATAATGCACATTACTTTATTTTTGTAGTGATACTGGATATATATGTAATAACTCAAATAGATAGTAATTGGTGAATCTTTTTTCAATTTAGAACTGGAGTGAATCATAGTATATTTTAGGCATATTCTCACTCACATTCATAATATTTTACAGGGCAAACCGTATACGACGGTTACGACTTTTTGACTGTAAAGAAATTACATATAATGTGTTGACTAGATTTGTGAAGAAGTTTTCACTATTGGAAGAGTTTGAATATTCAGGTAGCAACAACCTATCTAAGGATTGCCTTGAAATTATTGGTCAATGTTGCCCTCTTTTGAAATCACTAAATCTTGAGAGGTTGTTTTTCTTGGAAACTATGAGAAAGTTGTTCTTATACTCCTATGACAAGTCTGATGATGATGTATTTGCTATTGCAAAAACAATGCCAGGGTTACGCCATCTTGAATTGCATGGAATTGCTCTTGACAATGTTGGGTTGATTGCTATTCTTGACAGTTGTCCTCTTCTTGAATCTCTTGATTTGCGAGATTGCTTTTGTTATCTGAGTCCAAGTTTGGAGAAAAGGTGTCGTGAGAAAATAAAAGATTCACAATTTCCAAATTACTCTTCAGACGACCGTTACTACTTACTACTATGATGATGGATTATATTATATGGATACTTTCGAAGATACATAACCTAATGATGATTGGGAGTATTAGAAATTGATTATGATTCTGAATCTTGAATTCCTATTTTGATGTTGTTGCTTTAAGGTAATTTTGTTGAGGGTATATGAAATTAAGTTTGGTATTTTCATTTTGAATGTTGTACTTCAATTTCTCCGAAACTTTGTTTGCAAGAATGATTGGCATCTTTCTATTAATTAATCACTATCGTTTTTTTATTTTGTTCCATGATAATTTCGAATGTGGTATTTGATTTTGCTCCTTGTTTCGAATGCTTGCTTTATAAATTTTCAAAAATCAACTTGAGAGTGACAAGCTGATCGGCTAAGTTTGTAAAGACAACAAAATCAAATGTAATCCTTGCATAATAGTAATACAAAAACATCTTTCATACACTTGTCTTGCCTTCATAACAGGTCATAATGTGTTACAACTCTGCATAACCATTCTTTCTTTGTTTTGTTTGAAACAGCAAAATTTTATTGATAGTTCAACAAGAGTTACAAGATATAGTGATATACACAAAAGGAGCCTAGAAAAAGTAACAGACCAAGCCACTAGCAAAATCATGCCTTAACCAAAACAAAAAAACATGCAGCAAAACTAAAAACACCAGCCAGGACTAGGGAAGGCAAAGACCCCACTTCCCCACAATTACAACACTAAAAAAGGTAAAAAACTGGTTCTAAAAACCCACTACGACACGGCAACAACCACACCTAGGGCCCAATAAAAACAAAAACGCAGGAGCAACATAGGCAGACACCTTCTGACCATCACAAACACAACAACAGGAGGAGGACTCAACAGCAGCAGAAAAACATGTTACCGCGAAAAACAAAGCCGAGGCTCCCAAGTCCATTCGTAAAATAAACAAGGCGCAATCTTCAATCGGTGGACACTCCACTTCCAAGACAACACCTTAATTTCTTCCACCAATTTAAAAATAATTTTTGTCCCCCATTAAAAATCTTATCATTCCTCGCTTTCCATAATAACCAAATCGTCGAATGCCAAACCAAAAGAAAACCATTCCGGAGCTGCACATTGTTCGCTTTCACCGTAAAAATTAAGGAACGATACACAAATATTCGGTGGAATTAGAAAATCCAGCCTCAAACACTTGAAAACCTCCTTCCAAACACTTTGGGCAAAATCACAATGAACCAACAAGTGAGTTGGCATTTCGGCCGCTTCCGTACACCAAACACAAAGCGAATCCGCATCAAGAACAACCCCCCTCCTCAAGAAATTACTACTTGTTGGAATTTGATCATGAATAATTTGCCAAGAGAAAGAAATCACCTTAGTAGGAGCCGGACTTTCCCAAATGCGCTTGACCACGGACTCATTCAAACTAGAGAGAAAAGACACACCTAGTATGTCCTGAGCGAGCACTTCATTAAGAAGTTTTTACTGAGAACCCCGCCATTATCCGGCAACCAAAACCACTTATCTCTTTCTGTGGACAAGGAGGCACCGCGAATAAGCTCCTTTAGAAGGACCACCTTGCTCTTCGTCCAAATGAAAGAGTCTTCTCCTCCAAAGCCACACTTCCCAGTCAACACCCTACCCCACCAACTCTAAAACCGTCGATTCTTTTTGTTCGGACAAAGAGAATAGTCTAGGGAAACAGGCACAAAGCGGGACCTCCCCAATCCATATATCCTTCAAAAAATTAGAGCATCCGCCATCGCCCACCCTCCTCTCAATATCCTTCCACCTGTTAGATAATAATATTATTAGGGCTTTAAGTATTGGCCTTTATGTGTTAGTAGTCTAGTAGTCCATTAGGAATTATTATAAATTGTATTGTAATCCTTATTTTGTTAAGTAATGCAATTCTGATATTATTGAAACCCTAGCCGCCACTTGTGTTTCTCTCTGAACTTTAACATGGTATCTAGAGCTTGTTTCGATCCGCCTTGAACCACCTGTTTGCTTCCGCTGTCTAGTTCTCAAAAATTTGGGAACGAAATCGTAATCGAGTTGTGGATTTTTGAGTTTGTTGATTGTCGTATCAGTAGTTGTCTGCAAATCGTTGGGTTATTCTGTTTTGATTGCCTCTGTTTAATTTGTTAAATTGCATCTCAGTTCTCTTGGTCGAGTCTTTTGTTGATTATTTGTTTCTAATTGAGCGGTCCGATTTTGTGATACTCGGTCAGTTTTCCACATCACGTGTTTGATATCAATACTATTTTGATAAGGTAGGTTATGTGTGATCAGTTACACTTTTTGAATTCTATAAGAAATTAGAAAGTCTTGAAAATTTGTTTTGGTGGGAGCATTGATTGGCTTTTCTTGTACTATTGTTGCTATTGCCTTCTAGTGCCACCGTAATTAAGATATGGTTTTTGTTTTTCCACGGCAATTTGATGTTTGGTCTATGGTGGTGTTGGTTTGCTTGTGTTTCGTTTGGTTACGCTTCCTTTAGTTTAGTTTGTTACTCTCTGATTTGGTTTGTTTTGTCATGACTGTTTTTTGTTTGGTTCTGTCCGGTGAGTTAAGATAGTACTCACAATCTGTCTGGTGAGCGAAAGCTCGCAATCTGTCTGGTGAGCGAAAGCTCGCAATCTGTCTGGTGAGCGAAAGCTCATAATCTGTCTAGTGAGCGAAAGCTCACAATCTGTCTGGTGAGGGAATACTCACAATCTGAATATCTGAATCCGGTGAGGGAATACTCACAATATGACTATTTGAAACTCTGAAATCTGAAGCCTGAAATATGAAGCCTGAAGTCCGAAACTGAAGCCTGAAGCTGAAGTCGAATCTGGTTCCCCACTTCGGTTAATGCAATTAGTTAATTTAGTTTATTTTCAGGGTTGATTTTGTGACAAGCTCCAAGCTTAGTAAGCTTTAGCTTGAGGGGTAGTATTAGAAATAAAATATTTAGTTAGAGTTAGTATGATTTCGTTTTTTGTCTGACAAACTCTCGATGATTACCTGTTAATGCATCGTGAGTTTGAGGGGAAGTGTTAGATAATAATATTATTAGGGCTTTAAGTATTGGGCTTTATGTGTTAGTAGTCTAGTAGTCCATTAGGAATTATTATAAATTGTATTGTAATCCTTATTTTGTTAAGTAATGCAATTCTGATATTATTGAAACCCTAGCCGCCACTTGTGTTTCTCTCTGAACTTTAACACCACCAACAAGAGGAATTAAAAGGGAAATTAATCCCCTCCAACCCCACTTGACCCGTTACTCCCTCCCCATACCTTGCAATAAGCACCTCTTTCCATAAAGGCCTCTAATGTTGTAATAACCTCCCTAACTCCTAGGCATCCATTGTTCTTCTATTGACAAACCATATTCCACATTACACCCAACTAATTTTACCTCCACCATTCACACTACCCCACAAAAATTCTCGTTGAATCCGCATTAATCTTTTACAAACTTTGGCCGGCATCTTCAAAAAAGACAACAAGAATATAGGAATAGAGTTCAACACCTAATTGAGAAGCACAATTCTACCACCGAAACTAATCCTGAACTTATTACTCCAACAATTGAATCTAGACCGGATTTTTTCGAGTAAAGGTTCCCACATTGAGAGACTAATTTAAGGCAACATTCTTATAAATTACTCTTTCCGTACCACAATATATGTCACACTTTTATACATATTAAAAAAATAATTAATGTTGTATAGAAAAGATAGATTGTGAGTTGATTTACAAAATTGTCTTTCATTTATAATATGAAAAAATAATTTTTTTTTGAAGAAGCTAAATTAGTCCACCCAAATTAGTGTCAGAGAGAATCGAACCTCAGACATCAAGAAGAGCACACTCTCAGGTCCCAAGCCAATACCAATGCACCAACCCAAGTGAGTTATGGAAAAAATAAATTGCAGAATTGAAAGAAGAGAGAGTAATAAATAATTAAGAGTATAATAGGAAAAATAGCATTAAATGCTTTATTGGTAATATAAAGCGACATATATTGTGATACAATTTTTTTTCCCCTAAGTGACATATATTATGGTACGGAGGAGTATAACAACTGATTTGTAATTTGTATATATTTTTTTTTCAATGCTTTGTGCCGGATTTGAGTTTTTCTTTTTTTTAAAAAATAAATTAAAGTACCCATATTTTTGTATATAATAACTACATTTAGTAAAGGACCAAACTTATGTACAGTTCCATATACATAGTTTTTATTGTGCTAGATACATGGGGGAAGTCCCTGTGAGCTTAGCTCAGTTGGTAGGGATATCGCACTATATGTGCAGGAGCCCGGGTTCGAACCCGGGACACTCCACTTATTCACCTTTAAGGTGGATTTTCTAGTCACTAGACTACTTGACCAAAAAAAAAAGATAAATGGGGGAATGTTATTTTTATTTAAAAACAATTTTCTTTTTCTTTTTTTAATTAAAAAATATAAATAACTACATTTTTGTGAGAGGAACGGGAAAAACTGCATTTAAGGAAATGCATATAAGTTTTGTCCTTTAGTAAATAGTGCATATAATAAGTACCTCGAAATGGAGGTTTGGGCCCTTGCGCTATGTTTGGATTGATGGTATATAACGGAATGGAGCGGAATGAAACATAATGGAATGGAATGTAGCGGGACGGAATGAAACACAAAGTTCATTCCATTGTTTGGATATTCAACGATGGAATGAAACAAAATTACCACTCCATCGTTTGGGAAGTGACAGAATGGAATAAATTATAGCATTTTTATTCTATTTTTACCCTTATTTAACAAACATTATTTTATTTAAATAAATAAAAAACACTATTATTATATAAATATATTACTCCA
The DNA here is from genome assembly GCF_020283565.1 of Trifolium pratense. Lineage (NCBI taxonomy): Eukaryota > Viridiplantae > Streptophyta > Magnoliopsida > Fabales > Fabaceae > Trifolium > Trifolium pratense. The sequence continues at coordinate 1,962,426 of NC_060061.1, read as the reverse complement.
TTGCTACTTTTATCTCCTATATATATGATAATATATGAGGACTTCTTGCAAAATAATTATAGCAAAAAAGAAACACTCATGCACAAGGGACGAACATAAGGGGGGCAAGTAGGGGCTGAGGCCCCCCCATCTTGTCGTATTTTTTTTTCCATATACTTGTTCTTGATACATATGTACGCATAAATTGATATTTGAGAGGTGTTTAAAGATTAGTAACTACCGTTTAGTGGAAAACATGTACCCGCAACATAGTAATTGTAACAATTTACTTTAAAATATTTTGATAATATATGTGATACACTACTAAAGTCCAAAATCAATTAAGTTAGTTCTGATTGTTTGCATAAAGTGAGAGATTATTTTCTGCTATGAAGATTGTGAAAAATAGGTTGAGAAATAAGATAGAAAATGAATTTCAAACTAATTATGTGATTACTTATACTGAGAGAATAATTGCTAAAAATTTTAAAACAAATTCAGGATGAATTTTATGATATAGAGCAATGTCGTGTACAATTTAGATAAACAATGTGATGTATTTTTTATTTTTTATTGAGTATATTTAAATACTATTATAATTATTATTTATTTAATATTTATCATTTAGTTATTCCGGCCCCCCGTTTTATAGATTCCTGGATCCGTCCCTACACATAATATGAGAATATATAAAAACGTTGATATGGTATCAATCAGAATAAGCTCTAACAAGAACAATAGTATTGCACAGATTAAATAGAAGCATATATAATTAAGGACAAAAGTTACATGCATTTCCATACATGCATTTCTTACTTTTACTCTCACAAAGAGGTAGTTTTTTTTATTAAAAATAATTTTATTTTATTTTTTCAAAATGAAAAAACACAAATAACCACCTCTTTGTAAGTGGAAAAGTAAGATATGCATGTATGGAAATGCATGTAAGTTTTGTCCTATAATTAAATAACAAATAGAAAGATAGTCTTATAAAACTATAGTTAAATAACAAAAAGAAAGATAATCTTATAAAACTATAGTCATATAACAACAACAACACTGAGTATTATATTGAATTTGAAGAAAATATCAGAATCAACTCTGGATCAACGAAAGAAAAAAAATTGACGGGGAAGATGCCAAGAAAAAAACTGACGGGGAAGATGCCAAGCTGGTGCAAATTGGGTAAAATGGTAATATTTCAATTATGAAGTTCTATTCCATTGGATACACCCCAAATTGGGGGGAATGAAAAATTGAAGGATTGAGTGGTATTGGATGGAATTGATTCCATTGTGTTCCATTCCATTCCATTCAATTTTTATAAACCCAAACAATGGAATCATATTATATACCACTCTATTCCATTCCATCCCACCCAGGGACGGATCCAGGAATCTATAAAACGGGGGGCCGAAATAATTAAAGAATAATAATTATAATAGTACTTAAATATATGCTTAATAAAAAATACATTACATTGTTTATCTAAATTGTACACGATATTGTTCTATATCATAAAATTCATCAACAACTGAACCGTATTAATTAGTTTGAAATTCATTTTCTATCTTATTTCTCAACCTATTTTTCACAATCTTCGTATAGCAAGAAAATAATTTTTCACTTATAGCAAACAATCAGAATTAACTTAATTGAATTTGGACTTTTTTTTTTGTGAAGAATTGAATTTGGACTTTAATAGTGTATAATATATATTATCAAAATATTTTAAAGTAAATTGTTACAATTACTATATTGTGGGTGCATGTTTTGCACCAAACGGTCGTTACTAATCTTTTACCACATCTCTCAAATATCAATTTATGTAATATGTATCAAGAACAAGTATATTATGAAGAAAAAAAATATGACAAGAGGGGGGGCCTCAGCCCCTACTTGCCCCCCTTATGTCCGTCCCTGATCCCACCACATTCCATCGATCCAAACATAGCCTTGAGGTATTTAGTTTTGCTCATATTTTACAAGGTTAACTCAGTTGGCAGTAATATTGCATTATATATCGGAGTTCGAACTCCAATGATCATTAGCCTCTAAATTACTTAAAAAATAGATTCAAGCTCAGGTAGTTAATATAATGGTCTTGCTAACGAGTTCCCCCGTGTCACTCTTTAAGCATTTCATTTAAAGAAATTTTTTATTCAAAAAATTTAACACTACAATTTCCAATGCGTTGACTTTAGACATTCCCATAAAAATTTATACTCCCTCCGTCCCAAAATATAAGAACTCTTTTACCACTGCACACATGTCAATACATACTTTTGATTAAAAATATAATTAATTCTCTATTAGTAAAAATTTTTATTCGATATTTAAGTTTGTCATTATATTATGGTAGAAATTTTATTCGATATTTAAGTTTGTCATTATATTATGGTAGAAATTTTATTTAGAATAAAGTATTTAAAAATTTGTTATATAATATTGTTAAAATATAAGTGAAACTATTGTGCTACTTTTTGTAAAACTTATTAAATAAATAAATTTGATTATAATTATCAATGATAAATTATCCAATTTTTTATCTATTTGTCACAAATAATACTCTCGTGTATATTTTTAATAAAAAATTTAAAATTTGATTGTGCATATTTTGGGTAATTTAGTAAATTTGATAAGAATTAACTTTATTGTATGTTTATTATATTATTATTATTAGTAGTAAATTTGGTGCTAATATTTGTTTTAATGAAAAATATTGTTTACGTTTCTTTTTTTTTTTGAAAAAATATTGTTTTTTTTATAAAAATAATATTTATGTTTCTATTTCTATATTCCTATTTTTATGTATATTCATCTTATTTTTTCTATAGTATTTTTATTCCTATTTTTAAGCATAAATATATTGTCCTATTTTTTTTCTTCTATCTATACTCTGTTTTATTCCTATTTTGAAGCCCCTTTTATTGTATTTATGTTATATTCTTTCAAGATATTTTTTTAATATTTTTTTTAGTGAAATTACAATCAAGGATGTAAAACTTGCAACGTGGTTAAAAGTAATAAGGATAAATTAGTCACTTTGGTGGTGATCGATTTTAATATATTAGTAATAGATTATAGAAATTTGATATTTAAAAATATACATCGAAACAAATCAAACATGATCTTATATAATAATATTTACATTTATATACTTTTAGAAAAATAAGTTCAAAACAAAACATATGAATAATGTATTTAGTTAAAAAATGTCTTATAAAATGGGACAAAGGGAGTAAAAAACTTACTATTTAAGGTCTTAAATAGTATCCTGAAGCACTAAGTTAACATTTGCCTTAATATAAAAGTTCCTTGCTTTTATTTGGTTATTTAAACTATTGAATTTTCAAGAGAGCATGGGGTGTTTTCAAGCTAGTACAACTAGCAAGAAACTTTTATCGGAAATAGAGGTGCAATAATTTAGTAGAGTATTTTTTATATTTTTTTTAATGTAAGAGATAGGAGTAGAAACTTTTATTGTCATTGGAAACAACTGTTTTTATTCATACTACTCCTTAGCCTCTTAATGCTTCTCTTTCTAAACGTTTAGGTGCCCCTCTTACGCGTGACAAATTCCAAAGTAATTTATTAGAACGATGTTATCACTTTTAAATTTCACACTATAAAAAGTTATACTTTCAGAATCAATTTATACAACTGTTTCTTTTACATTATGATGGAACCTTGTTCTATTCCTGTAAAGGAAGCAGACTGTATGAACTCAACCGTTCCAAATTGGCTTGAACTTCCAGTAAGCATCACAACAAACATACTTCAAAGGCTTAATACCATTGATATTGTGACAAGTGCATGTAAAGTGTGTCCACTATGGGAGAATATATGCAAGGATCCTCTCATGTGGCGCACCATTCGCATGAGATACAATGACGCTTCTCCATATATCTTTAATCATGTCGATTTGGTCAAGATCTGCCGGTTTGCTGTTAAACAAAGTTGTGGTCATTTGGAAGACATTGACATTGAGTATTTTTGCACCGATTATCTCCTTCAATATATATTTGAGAAGTAATTATTAATATTATCATATTTTTCTCAAAATTGATTGTTAATTTTCTTATCGATTGCTATGCCTTTTCTTAACGTATATCTGTAAATATACATATCATTGTTGTTTTTATCAATCATTTTTTAATCTTTCAACCTCAAATTTTACAGTGGCAGTAACTTACGATGCATGCGGCTTGCAAATTGTCTGAGAATATCATATATAGGATTCAAAAAAGCGTGGAAACTTTCAAAGTTAGAAGAGCTGGATATTTCGTTTTGCAATATAGGCGATAAAACTTTCAAAGTTCTTGAAGTCCATGGCAAGTCTTGTCGACTTTTAAAATCGTTCAAATTTGAACAAATGAATTATATGGAGCGTTCTTCTGATTTAGAAGCTAATGCAATTGCAAATACAATGCAAGGACTACGCCATCTTGATATTCAAGGAAATATGCTCACTATTTTTGGGTTAAACGCAATTTTATATCCGTGTCCACTGCTTGAATCCTTAACATTGAAAGATGTTTTAATGTCAAATTAATGGGAACTTTGTTGGGGGCTATAAGCCAATCAAATTTTTGCAACTTCCAAGATGGTTTAAGGATGAAGATAGGGATGAAGATTTGTATCGACGTATTATGAGGAGCAATAGTTGGTGCGAAACGTATTATGAGGAGCAATAGTTGGTGCGAAGAAAATTGATGAATTCTCTCCTCTGTCATTTGGTACTCTTTAGTAGAGTAATGGCTTAAGTGTTAGTCTTCTTTTATCTTTCTATTTCTTCTTATGTATTAAGAACACCAACTCAAATTAGTTTCTCATCTCTCTTGATTTGTTTATTAATTTCTATTGATTAGAGAATTTGAAATTAAGAGAGAGATAGAAAGGAAGGAAAAAGATGTAGAGAATTGAGGAGAGGATCCAAATTCTTACGGGACTTCATTATGATTATTCTAAATATTATATTATATTTGAAACGATGATCCTTCTGATTAATTTTTTTTTTTTTTGTCAAGGATCCTTCTGATTATTTATTCCAAATGTTTAATGAATGATTATCAACAGTTATGTTCGATGAATGATTTTGACCTTGAATATTTTGGCACGGTTTTAGAAATCATACCTATTTAATTATAAATTTAAACAGAAAATTAAATTCTCTTCATCATAAAAATATTCTGTTATCGGTAATTTACTTTTACATATGGAGAAAGTCTTAATTAGTCACAAGCATCTGTACGTGTTTATATGGTGTTTGAATGTTTTTCATCAAGGTTTTAAATTGATGTTCACATCCACAATTGCGGCCGGAGTATTGTTGATGTGGTAAGCTTTGTAACCACGTCGAACCGCAATTGCAGTGTGATTTAAAGAGAGAAAAAAGAGGAAGAAAAGCTAAGAGAGATTAGAAGATTAGAAGAAGGACTAGAGAATTCAGAAATTCTAAAGTAAGATTGTGGTTAGATAATAGAGTGATTCATAGGAGGGAGAAAAAACCTTTTTCTCTAACCTAAACCTCCTACACTCTTTTCTTTTCGGTTTTTTGTGAATTCTTTTATGAAAATGAAACCTTTTTGATAAAATAGTGTTTGTTTAACTTATGACTAATTAGAAGTACGAATTTTGGGGATAAAAGGTGAGAATTTTGCAGATATTTGTGAGGTTTTATGTTATTTATTGGTTTTGTATGCAAATGGATGAATCTCATGAATTCTACTTGTTTTGATGTAAATTTATGAACTTTTGGTTGTACTTCAATGTTGGTTATATGTATGTATATATGCTTAAAGTTACCATCTTTGTATGTTTTTGACTATGTTTTGGTGATTTTGAGGTCTTCTAACCCAAAAACAGAGTTCTGTTTTTTGGTGTACTCGCTTAGTGAGGGCCTTGTTCTTCGTGTTCTTTAGATCTGGCGATGAATGCTCGCCTAGCGAGGGATATTCTTGCCTAACGACGAGTTCTCGCTGAACCTCGCCTTGAGCTCGCCACAGGTCACTTTGACCATAAGTAAGAGAGACAAAATCTGTTTCTTTTGTTTTGATTAAATTGATGAATATGTGTTGATAACATGGAGTGATTACATCTTTATAACTGATGATTGTATGCTTGAAATGCAATATATTATGGAATCAAAATACTATACTTATGTAATTGAGTTATGATGATTATATTGTTGAAATACAATTATATTTGGTGTTGATGATTATTCATGATGAATAAATGAAGTTGATGATTATGGGTTATGTTATCCATATTTTGGTGAGGAATTATAGTGGATATATAACATATGTTTGGTACGTGAACATTCATGCATTCACTCATGGAACCATATCTTATATGATGTAAAACAGGTGAGCATCCTTGTGATGAATTATCGGTGACATATGTATTCTATGTCTGCGAGATAGAATACTTGGGTTTCAGGTAGCCCAAAATATTGGTGAGTAGACGGTATCACATGCATGTAGATATGTATTAGGAGACATGACATTCTCTAAGCGACATTAGATGCATTAAGGGGTATGTGCTTCCACTCCTAAATGGTTAATTGATACTTGACATTCTATGAGATTTCTTTCTTGATGTGAATTGTCTCTTAGTTATCATATGATGGTGTAACTTGAATGCTTATCATACCCTAAATTTTGTCCGTCTTTCACTATCATATGGATTTTTTTTCGCATTTATTTTCGAATCTCGCTGGTGTGTTTTTTTCATTTTGTTTTATTTTTATTTTTATTATTATTATTACTATCATTATTATTAGTAAAAAAAAATCAAAAGTCAAACAAAAAAAGGTAACAAAACAACACAGCATCACAACACAACAGCTAAGGTACACGCATGAATCATCCGACAAAGGAAAAATCTCATTCATTCATAAACCACCATTAAGGTCATTCCTTCTCGGATCAATGCATATCCAAAAATTAAAAGAAATTAAAAGGTTGTCCTTGCCATTCTTGGCTACTCAATCCTATCCTTTGAGTATAAATTGAGAGCAATTTCATAGAAAACGACAGCTTAGTGTAACATCAATCTCCATCCTTGATTCAAGCTCCCATCTTCAAGTTCTTTCCAAATTCTCACCAAAGGAATTAAAAATAAATTAAGAGACTGTTCTTACCATTCTTGACTACTCAACACTAATCCTTTGGATATAAATTGAGAGTAATTTAAGAAAAGGAAGAGGTGAGACAGAGAGGTTAGCACAGGGCAAAAACAGAGAAAAAAAAAATCAAATTGAAAGAGACAGCAACAACACACCAGTGTTGCGCCTCTTTCTTTCGTTCATCTCCAACCCATCACCATCCAACATTCATAACCTCATATCACTACTACCTTCATCAATCACAACCACAATCATCTCAAAAGACCAATAGAAACAGAACAAAATCAAAGAACTGAGAAGAAGAAAAAATTGTTTTTTCAACAAATCATCATCACCAATCCCAAACAAAGCCACTAATACCAAACACCTCCATAAAACCAAAAGGAGAAAACAAACAAACAAAACCAAGAATGAATCAGAAACAGAACGAGAAAGGAGGAGGAAGAAATTTCGCCGCCACCGTCGAGTTCAACGATATCAGCAACACACATCGCCGTCGTCGCCGCAAAACAGAGTACCACCGGAACCAACTTCGCCGGCCGACCACCATCATCCTCTCTCTCGTCCGCGATCTTCCCCGCGGCGCCTCTCTCTCGGTCAGACTCTGTTTCTATCATCAGGCGTGCGTGCGTGTTTATGTTTGTTCTGTATAAACAATAAAAATCTTGTATTAAAAATGGATGGGATGTACATTAGTTTGTCTCTCGAACGACTGAGGGCTTAGCGTGACCCTTTGTCGATAGGTTGTTCGTCTTCCATATAAATAATAAAAAACCTTGGATTGAAAAGGAGATGGCCGAATGTACCTTCGCTTGTCTCTCGAACGACCGGGGCTTAGCGAAACGCTTTGTCCACTGGTTGTTCGTCTTCCACAAATAAAATCAATCTCAACTCACCAAACTTTACTCACTTTTCGCGCTTTCTAATTATTTTTCTCAAAACGGGTACCATCTATCAAGTGCGAGTCCGTCTTTGCAATCAAGTAAACTTTTTTTCGTTTAAGCACAAATCATTTTCGCAAATAAAATTAATCAACACACAAGCATTTTCTACCAAAGAACTACGTGTAGCTTTAAGTTTCCCATCGCACCCGAGAATACGTAGGAGCAAGATTCGACATCTTGTCAAACACACTAATAAAAAACTAACTTTTTTCTCCTCTTGTAAATAACTCCGATAATTAATAAAAAGTATGCAAGCAAATTAAAACACTCTTTTTAACTCTAAAATTAACGAGAATGGGTGCTAATACATTCCCCTTGCATAATCGACCCCCGAACTCGGAAATGGTTGTGACGACCATCTTTCCATTGTTTTAAGGTTTTATCGATATTTTTATTTTTTTTCGGAAATAAATAAAGTTCATTCGTGACTTGCACTTTTATCGGTTACATAAACTAACCCTCTGTATTAGGTACTTGCTGGACCTTTGGGGGTCCAAACTCTCAGGTTGAGTGATCGCTGTCGTACGCGGTCAAAATAATTCAAAATATAAAACGTAGTAACAAGGTAGTTAAACCTCGGTCGTCTCACAAGGACCTCTGATTTGATTATTAGCAAAGTAAGAATGATGAATAACACAATTTAATGGGAATTTAGGTTGGTTCGCAGAAGAATTGCAAGTAATGAGAAGGCAATCAATCCATTAGCTTCAGGTACTTCTTTTGGATTTCTATCACAGGTTTCAAAAGATCATTCGTTCTATAAATTTATTCTTGTTTGATAGAAACTAACTGAACAAGCGTCGAGTAACTTCTATTCGAATCCTATTGATTAAGCATCAAAAAGTTCAATTAACCATATGGTAGAACAAGCGTCTATAACATAATTAATCTAAATCCGAATTTGATCAAACATATAATTAAGCATCATAGACTTTATCAATTTCTACTCAACTAACCTAAACAAGCGATAAATCAGTTAAGCAAACTATCAATGAATTGCACAAAACGAAACTACATATGATTAAGCAACATAAGACAAATCGATTCGCAAAAGAATTAATATGAAATTGATAAAGAAAGAGATAAAACATAAAACGAATTTGACATTAAAATAGAACCTCAAGAATCCGTATAAAGTATCCTTCGTCAATGGATTGATCTAGAGTTTTAGTTCTCCATGACTGATAAGAAGCAGCCTCTTTTCTATTTTGCGTGAAGACTCAATATCTGAAACCCTAGCTGTGTTTTTGCTTAAGTACTCAGAGAAAATTGGGCTTAAAAAGCTACGGGTCGAAAAACATAAGTTTGACCAGAAATTACATTATTTTCATAAAGTCTGGAACATAAACGTAAATATTTGACTGCTTTGCGCTCCGAAATGGGTTCTGGCCTTAACATGAAAGTTGTAGCTCTTTCTCTTATCTTTCCATTGCATATTCGCACACCTCAATCCGATACTCGTAGCTCAAGTTATGACCTGCGGACCAAGAAGGATCAACATGCAATTAAATCTGAAAATTAATCAAAGAAATACATTAGAGTTCAATTATGACCCAAAGTTTAGAAACATGGTAAAAAGTTAATATTAGGCTAGAAAAGCTTCCAATATGTCAAAGTACAAAGACATAAAATATGTGCCAAAATGCACTGATCATTGAGCTTCCTATTTCTGATGATTATTAATTAGCTGCTGATGGTTGGTTATTTTGTTTTGGTGAGGACAAGGGCTCATGGCCACTCCATTTATTGTCTTCTATGTAGTTAAAACCTTATATCCCTGTTAATGCTCTGATAGCGTAACACCGTGTAGTTGGTGTTGTTATCTTTGCATTGGATTCAAACTATTTGTGGCTTTATGCCTTATCTTGTTATTTTGGAGTTGTACTATGAATTATGTTGAGATTGCTAAGTATGGATTCATGTGATGAAATCTTATTTGGTATGTATGAATTTGAGTTAAGACTATTCTCATATGACTTGTAAGCATGATTGATAATTTCTAATTAGATGTTTTATTTTCGCTGCTTATTGAAAGTAAAATATCATGCTTGGTTTGTTGTTTCTTTAACATAAATATGTGATGCTCTAAATACCTGCTTGTCTATTATTTAAGTTAATAAAGCGGGTAAGGGATCTGTCCACAAATCCTAACTCAACTGACAGAAATGTCGAAATTGTTAGTGTCGGACGTCAGGACCGAGGTTCGAACCCTGGTCACTCCAATATGTGTGTGTGAGTTTTTAATGGTTTTCTCATTTCGTCTATCAACAAAAAAAAAAAAGCGGGTAAGGGATCTAGGGTGTTAAACTCCGCCCCAAATATTAAGAAAAAAAAATAAAAAACAGACTTAAAAAAACAAAAACATAATAAGTTTTTTTTTTTACGAATTAGAAAAACAAAAACATGATAATTTGATTTTTTTTTTTTTTTTCAAGTGAACTATATTATGCCACATGTCCTGTTGTTTATTATTTTATTTCAAAAGAAAATAAAATAAAATTTCTGTATCATGAAACTGTTAATCACTAGTACAAATATTACATATTACTTAACGGTTTTACATCAGTGGAAGCTATGTCAGATGTGAAAAGGAATATGGAGTAGTGTTTACATCTGGTATCAATATCCACATAAGTGAAAAATACATAGAGACAACTTTTTACATCTGAGCTTAATATCCCCGGATACAAAACTAAACGCGGTGGCAATCCTGTAATTATTTCCAAAATTCTCTAAAATATGTATACATCTGGCCCATAATATGCTCAGATGTAAAAAGTATTAAAGTATTTTTTTTTAATGGAAATTATTATAAGTCACGACATAACAATAAACACCTCATCTTCTCTCAGCCACGCACGCGAAATCGAAACCAAACCTAGCCTTCATCTTCTCCGTTTCAGCAATCGGTGATTCTTCGCTACCTCACTTGATCTATCGTTCACTCTCTCACTAGATCGAACTCATTCTCTCTCTCTCTCCCTATCACACTCGTTCTCTCTCGAACCCTAGCCTCCAATCCCTTTCACTGAATCACAAATTCAATCCCTAATTGAAGAATCAAGGCTTACTGAACCCAAATCGAAGATCAGTGAAACGATTAAGGGTTGTTACAGAGTCATAATTGCACCGCCTCTGCTCTCGATCTAAAACTAGTGAGTTCTGACGATTAAGGGTTTTTACGTTTTAGCATATGCTTATCTTTCATTTTAATCTTTGATTTTGATGATTAAGGGTTTAATCTTGTGTAATTTTTTTGTAATCTCTTCTACTTTTGCTTTTAGTGTTGTGAAAATTTGATATTGATGTGAACTGGAAAATCTGAGATTCAAGTACTTTCAATACCTTAAGACAATAAATTTGACATTTAACAAAAATTTGCTTCTATCAAAACTTTTAAATTTGTTGTAGATAATAAGATAAAAAAATAGTATTATGTCACCACTAACCATTACATAGATGTTCAATATTTGTGCATCTTGTAGGCTATAAAGGTGGAAAATATGATAAAGCTAAATGATGAATTTGATTACAAAAGCTTATCAAGAAGGATAGACATATAAGTAGGTAAACTCATTATGCAACATGATAGACAGCAGAAGGCATTTGAGGATGAGATTGAAAGCTTAGGTACTGAAGCACAACATCTGATACTTGAGGCTTAAAGAAACTTTGTAGAATCATTGGAGGTTGGTCCCTTATTGATTTTTTATGTTTGTCATATGTGTTGAAGTTTGTATGAAGGATGATTTAGTATATATAGCATAACTTAATTAATTGCCAACAAAATCACCTTATCACTTCTAAGTGTGTTAGATTTATTTGAGTTGTCTTTACATAGATTGCCAAGGTATCCTTGTCTAAGTGTTGAAATTTGTGGTATTGTAATGCTTATGTTTGTGTTTTGTGTCTTTGGGGGCCTAGCAGAGTTTTACCAAACTGCTAATTTTAACGCCATGTGATGTGATTGACCACAACACAATGAAAATTTCCTACAGTTACTATCTCAGCCATTGGATGCAGAAAATTTCCTACGGTGACTGATATAGTGATCGCAGGATATTTTGTCGGAGTCAAATCAATTTGCTTTATTTGTTTCTTTATATGATATTCATTCACTTGATTAATTGATTACATTTCAAAGGTTTGTTATTCTTGAAGTTTAACAGTTTAAGTAATAATATATTAATGTAAAAGTGATGAAAGTGTTTATTTTAAGATGAATTGGATTAAGAGTAACTTGAATGCTGATTGCTATGTTATTTAACAGATGATGATAATTGACTCTAAATTACCTTATCCAAGTGGAACTGCTACAGGTGTTCTTATTAATGGATTCCATACTCCTTAAGGAAATGTCATGGCCAAGTATGATTACGAGGCCGATTATGTTTGTGTTATTTGTCTTCTATATTTGTAATTTCAAGATGAAAACATATAAAACTAGTTTGGCATCTTTGACAGGAAGTAACTTAAGGTTTTCACGCAATTCTTCTCACTCAGTTTGCTTTGGTCTTTCTTCCAATGGTTCTATGCTGGTGGAGACCAATGTGGATTTGGTAAGTTTCCTACTTTCGGGTGGAAAGCGTGGAAAAACACGTGTGTGCTTTGATTCTATCTCTCTTTTTTTTAATAGGCAAATGTTAGTATATTAGTGTTATGTTAGTATTTTCTCTTTTGTCAGGGTTGAACCGGTCCTTTAACTTCAACTTCTGTAACTCTCTTTTTAGTTTTATGAATCAGAACTATGAAACATTTGTCGATTGTATTGATTTGAATGTTTGATTTTTTTGCGGATTTTACTTTGATTTCAGCATGACTTATGTTGGAGCAGGAATGATCTGTTCTCATCTTGTCAATTTATCATTGTTTTTCGGTGTTGTGGTTTCATGGGGCATTATGTGGCCATTGATCAGAGTACTTAAAGGAAGTTGGTTCTCTGAAAGTGTACCGGAGAGTAGCATGAAGAGTCTTAATGGTTATAAGGTCTTTGAATGAACACAAATTGAAGGACACACTATTAGAACTAACATGATTTCAGTTTTGATTTTTTTCCATTTTAAGCCTTAACTTTCCTTTATTTTCATGATGCAGGTTTTTATTTCCATTGCATTAATCCTTGGTGATGAACTCTACAATTTTATCAAAATTATATATTTTAGTGCCTTTTTATCTTCTCTTTATTTCTTGGTTTTGTTTCCCTTTTCTATTATGTTAATGGTGTTTCCCTTGTTGATGACTTTCTATATATAAAGTCTTAGTGTATGGAGATTGTCCATTTCTTGTTTCATACCTTCTTGATTTTTCAGCATCAACCTCGGGAGTAGATGGGAGCTTGTCGGTATCTAGATTTCCCGTTGATCATGAAATCAATTTGAGGATTTATTTGTAGATGGATTCTGTTGTAAATTCAACCAATGAGGTGTGAACAATCTTTCTTTTTTTTCTTCATTAGTTTGTCATTGATTGTTAGGTAGGAGTAGGAATGTAGACAAGAGAAATGGGAAATTGATAAAAACAAACAATGATAACGGTCAATATTATTGAATGATTTAGGATTCTCCTCATATGGCTTTGCATAAAACAGAGCCCTTGCTCAAATCACTAACCTGGTCCTAGAAATGTTAATTTATAAACCACATGACTAGTTCCCTTCTTAACAAGAGCTAGTATTAAAAAACTTGACCACATACATGCAAGGTTCACTGGTAGTGTAAAACTATATGTTCATTATAGGTAGTCCATTAATCAAGAGCTTGTTGCTGCGTTTTTCTGTTTTGGTTTTAGCTCGGCGTGTTGTGTGTGTTTGCAACTTTTTGGTGTGCTCGTTTGTTTGGGCTCCTTGACCCTTGTAACTTCCTAAGTACTTCTTGTAATAAGTGGCTGAATTAAGTTATTTACATATTGTAGGTGTTCAATGATCCCACGACATTAACAAAGGAGGAGCTGTATGATTTGCGAGACCGCTGGGCAACTTGTTTTCTTGACCTATATAATCCTGAGGTAGATTATGATGATGCCGATGAAAAAGATTAGGAGCTAGCTAGCTAGGTTTGTGTGAAGTTACAATGGATTAGTATTAATTATGATGATGTTTTTATTTGTATTTTGAATGTTCAATGGTTGTATTTTAACGACATTATTACTATATGTTGAATGTTGAATTTTAGTATTATGTTCTTGATGCAAGTTATGTTATATTGTTGGCATTGTGGGTTAGATTTTTTTAATAAAAGAAAAGGATTTAAAATATATTAAAAAAAACGCAGGTTTTTCAAAAAAAAAAAAAATTAAATAAAGTTAAGATTTCACATCTGGTGGACTTGGTCAGATGTAAAAGGTCCAATTTAATTTTTAAAAAATAATATTTGATTTTCGCCTTGGTCAGAGGTAAAAAGTGGTTTTTTACATCTGACTCCGCCAGATGTAAAACGTGTATACTTACTAAGTCTCGTGCGCCTACATCTGACATTTTTCAGATGTAAAAAAGCTTTTTTCTACTAGTGAATCTTCTTTAAATCGTTTCTCCAAAAAATAGTTTTGTCGTCGACAAAACTGTAAGAGATATTTCCAAAATATATAAACTTGAAAATAAACATTGTATTACTGGTTATGATGATTATGGTTAAAAATGTAACAACCAGTAGTCGAACACGCATCCTTTTGTTAAAGGTTACATGCACACGCCAACAGACTAGAGCGACGTACGGTTACTAATATATTTTGAATTGTATCCGCTAATAAGGGTTATTAAGAGAAATTTTTCTCTTATCAAGTGATCATAATCTCTCTATAAATAGAGAAAACTTGCAAACAACAAGGACACGAAAATTGAAACAATCCAACCAATTTATCTCTCATTTACTTTATTCTAAATCATCCTTCACTTCATTAATGCATGAATGAATTGTGGGAATCATGTTTCTCTAAAATGTTATCAAATATAGGCTTGTTCTGTTAGTGCAAATCACATCAAGGTATTCAAAGTATCTTGCAGGGTATTCGCTGATCATCCCATTTGCATCCAATATATATTAATTGGTGGGTTGAATAGAACCTAAAGGTTAGCGTATATACACGCACTAGTAGAAAAATGACATATGACATAAGCATTTTACATCCGTGGAACATATGTCAGATGTGAAAAGCCATATGAAATAGTGTTTACATCTGATTTCAATATCCACAGAAGTGAAAATATATAGACAAAACTTTTTACATCTGGTTTCAATGTACCCCAGAAGCAAAACTGAACGTGGTGGCAATCCTGTAATTATGGCGAAAATTATCTAAAATAAATATATATCTAGGCATATATATCCACAGATGTAAAAAGTCAGGTTGAATAAGAAAAAATTAAAACAAAAACGCAATCTTATCTCTCTCACAGTGCTGTCCTCTCATGCCAAATTCGATTGAACCCTAGCTCAAATCAACTCACCACCACCGCCTTCTCTCATCCGTCCTCTCTCTCTCTCTCTCTCTCTCTCTCTCTCTCTCTCTCTCTCTCTCACTCTCAGCCGTCCTCTCTCTCTCACTCGTTATCTCGAACTCGTCAAATCAAAGCTTCTCTCTTAAACCCTAGCTCTAAATCGAAGCTATAAGGAAAACGAATTGAAACTTCTCTCTGCTCTCACTATTGTCGTCCTTTCTCTTTCTCTCACCAGGCTCTGCTCTCACGAATCTAAGCTTGTCTTTCTCTTTCACTATTGTCAAACCTTCATCGATTCAAGTTACTCTTCTTTCTTTTTTATTCCTTTTTAAATATTTTCCTTTTCTGTATATTCATTGATTTTGGAATACTTGTAGAACTATTTCTAGTAATGGATTCATGTTTTTAATGTACCAATGTACCAATTTACTTGTTAGCTTTCAAATAATTAATATATGGTTACTCATAAATTTTTACATGTAATTTGTGATTTTTTTTTATAGATATTTTGGAATGAAAGTGAGTTGGAGATGATTCGTCAAAGTTCTGTTTATCAGGAAACTATTTACCAAAAATCTCAAATGGAAAAGGACTTTTTCGCCATCAGGTTGTGGATACTCAAGTGCCATTGCAATCACTTATATGGGATTCCCAGCCTTTACCTGCCTATCAGTATTTTGCAAATGTCAGAAACTTTCTGGTTGCTGCTGCAGTATTAAAGCTTCCAGCTTTCGAAGCTTCTGATCTCGAAAAGGTACTTAATTTATGTTCCATATATACATTTCCAAATGCCATTGTGATTGTTTTCATGTGTGAGCAAATAGTGTAATGGAAATGAAAAAAACTAGTGTTGTATTAGTAAATCTGGATAAATTCAAGGTTTTGAATGACTGTCACATTATCATTTTCATAGAGCAACGGATCACGGTCAAATGTGGCTAATGCGGTGCGGACTCAATTGAGGTCGCATTGTGGTCATCGAGAAATTATTGATGTTGCGGATCACGGTTTACATGTATCTATATACAGTTTAAACTTCTTGTGAATTGGCTGCAAAAGAAGGTCCCTTTGAAACATATATTGGCAGTCCAGTAATATGTGGGACTGGGGTGTACATCGGGAGATGATATCAAAGACGCGTGTAAGAAGCTTATGTGTTTCTGCAGTATTTTTTCTCTATTGTTTCCCTGTTTTGCTGGCTTGTTTTTGACTTGTTATTGTTGTGCTAGGAGCCTTTTTTTGTGCTGTAAGGGATAACCCATGTATCCTGGATTTTCTGACCTGTTTGTTGTTTAATCTTTTGCGCCTCATAGCACTCTTTGTGCTATGCATGTGCCTAATAAATTTACTTTGCCGTTAAAAAAAAAATATGTGTCAATAATTTTGTTTCTTTACTTCTTTTTCTTCACAGGTTTTTTTTTTTTTCACTTATTTATATATGATAAAAATGAACATTAGTTTTTACTTATTTATATACCTATTTGGAAGTAATAACCACAAATCTTCCCAGGATTATTTCCGTCGTAAAAGAAGCAAGTAGAAACGATTTACTTTGTGGAATATGGATTTATTTGAATCAATATATTTTCTTGTATGCGTAATAGTATATTTGCTTATAGATTTTATCTGGACCTAACACCTCCTGTGAACCGAGGAAGCTATTATTGAGATTTTATGTAATGAAGAATATGATTGACATTGTCTCTGCTAGTATATCAAAGAGTTGGATGGAGGTATTATATTTTTCTTTATTGACATTATATGTATGATAAAATTTTAGTGTCATTGTGGTTTTTGTTGTAATGTTCTGCAATGATTCTGCCTTATTTAGTTTGTTTTTTGCTTCCTCTATTTCTGTTTCCCCTTGCAGGTCTCTATAGTTATAACTTATAACTTATTATCTTGCATTCATAAGACTTAATGTGTCAATTTGATTAATGTGTCAATTTTTTGTATGTTAAGACTTAAGAATGCATACCTGCATTTAGAACAAAGTATTGGATTCTGTTTGTTTTAAACTTTGAATGTTCTCAACTCTAACATGGATCCTTAATAAGACATAAGAATGCATACCTACTGCATTTTGTTCTTTATTTTGTATCCCCTGGTACCTCTTGTACTAAGATGGCTCCTTAATAATATTTGTATTATAAGTGGCTGAATTAAGTTATTTACATGTTGTAGATGTTCAATGATCCCACGACGTTAACATAGGAGGAGCTGTATGATTTGCGAAACCGCTGGACAACTTGTTTTCTTGACCTATATAATCCTAAGGTAGATTATGATGATGCCAATGGATTAGTATTAATTATGATGATGTTTTAATTTGTATTTTGGATGTTCAATGGTTGTATTTTAATGACATTATTACTATGTTGAATTTTGTTATGGATGTTGAATGTTGTTGAATTTGGTTATGGATAATGAATGTTGTTGAATTTTTAGTGTCAAGTTCTTGATGGAAGTTATGTTATATTGCTGGGTTAGATTTTTTTAATTAAAAAAAAAAGGATTTAAAATATTTTTTTTAAAAAAAAGCAGGATTTTGAAATTTTTTTTTAAATAAAGTAAATATTTCACATCTGGTGGACATGGTCAGATGTAAAAGGTCCAATTTAATTATAAAAAAAAATAATTGAAAAATTAGTCAGCTGAAGCACTGAAAAAAATAATGTAAAACGTGTATACTTACTACATCTTGTGCGTCTGCATCTGACATTTTTCAGATGTAAAAAGCATTTTTGGTCAGATGTAAAAAGTGTTTTTTCTACTAGTGACGCTTTGAATCTTTAGGTGCATTCGTCATCGACATCTTCTTTGTTCAGGTGTTGCAGTATCTTCCCCAACAAAACCTCTAACAAAAACCACCACCGCTGCGCTGCCACCGTCAAATCTCCACCTATTGTCGACCTATGAGCCACCGTC
Source organism: Trifolium pratense (assembly GCF_020283565.1). Classification (NCBI taxonomy): domain Eukaryota; kingdom Viridiplantae; phylum Streptophyta; class Magnoliopsida; order Fabales; family Fabaceae; genus Trifolium; species Trifolium pratense. The sequence goes on along the minus strand of NC_060061.1, from coordinate 1,944,014 downwards.
AACTTACTGTTTGTTGCTTCTTTTTCTTTTTCCTTTCTATATGAAATATTTGCTTTCAAAATAAATGGAATTTGGTTGAGTGGTTATCAAAAGTTTTTTTTAATAAGCAAAGCAACTAAATTTAGATTTTTCAGATTTGTTATTTCTCTACCTTTGATTGTTTTATATCGCTTTCATATCAAAATCAAAAGTGCAAATTGCTTGGGTCTATTGCCGTGTTTACATAAATAGGGAGGTTTAAAGACCGTTGAAGGCTGGTGACGGAGGGTTGTAGGATGGTGGTGCACGGCGGACGCGGTGCACGGTGGGTGATGGTGCCGACCAGGACCACCACAAAAAAAGTTTAATGGCGGCAATCCTTATTGCGGAGGTTGAATGGAACAACCACTATAAAAGTCAATTGCGGCGGTTATTTGAACCGTCACAATATTTTTTTTAATTTTTGTTTCTAAACCGCCACAATTAATTAAATAATTGTGGCAGTTGTAATGCTAACTGCGGCAGCTACAAACTGCCGCTAAATATAAACAAAAATGTCAATCACAAAGATAAAAAAACACATTGTAAATAGTTTTTTTTTTTTTGATAAATTAAGAGCGTCCTGATATTAAGGTAGAGATAGACATACCAACCGTGTCGGCATCCCCATCCTTCCCCGTCCTCTATCTATATCTCATATTATTAAATAAAAAATAAATAATTACATGAGGGGGACTAGGGCTTACCCCAAAGAAAGAAATAAAAATGCAAAATAAATCGAGTCGAACGAACCGACCGTCAACACGGATACGACCCACGTACTCAAAACTCCCTGCCACAAGCAGCAAGCAATAATGTGTTTTCAAGCGAAACTGTTTGAAATCATGTATGATACGCATATTGAAATCCCTTACGGTGCAATGCACGACATCTACTGTCAACACATAGCGTCCACGCACCTAGCCCTTTCGAGCAACTTCTGACGAATCGAGTCTTGTTAAAAGTCAAACTGGAACTAGTCGAAAGCCAGATTGAGGGATGGTCAATCGAGCCTAGCACCATGAGCACAGAAAACAAAATGAACCCTTTAGCACGATGAACAACTACTACCATCAACACGAAGCACCTACCGCACCTTAGCCCTTTCGAGCAATACAGGCCGAATCAAAAACATGATAATTTAGCTCAAGGGAATGAGATGTTCCAACAAAAACGATTCCTCCAACAACCAATATTAAATTGGCATTATGCATCTGCTAAATACTCTGATTTAATTACTCTTAATCCTACTACCTTATTTATTTTTTAATATTCTCTCTCATAATAAATAATGACACAAATGAACTTAAACAACTAATTAATGCATTTCAAACACTCTTATCCTCTATTCATCGGAGATGGGTGGTTTTAAGTTATTTTTTATCTATAATCCCCCCACTACATCTGTTTTTCCTTCTTTTAATATAATTAGTGATCTTCACATTGATCAATTTTTTTCTTTTGTGTTTTCTTTTTTGTGATATCGCCGTTTGAGTACGGCGTTATGTTGTTGGTCGTCTTGTGAGACGCTTTTGTTGTGCCGTATTGTTTCGGTGTTCATTTGATTTCTATCAAAAGATCGACTTCAGTCAATTACAGATTCAACCAATGATTTGTACATCAACGGTGCAGATTCGGAGGCTTGGATATACTCCGGTGACTTTAACTTTATCATATTATTTGTTGTATGCATTTTGCCGTTGTATGCTATTAACTTGGATGCTGTGAGTTTTGTTAGCAGATTCATCCTTTACGTTTTTAGCGATGTTGATTATATGTGGTTATATTCGATGAATTCTATCAATTTGAATGAATGAATATCATTTTATTTTTGTCAAAAAAAAAATTATTGGTCAAATTTTTATATAAAATGGACCGAAAAAAGGCTTAATTAGTAAAATGGTCACTTGAAGACATTTTTGGTTTCAGATTGGTCCCTTAAAGAAAAAAGGTCCAAATAGGTCACTTAAAGAAAAAAAAAAGTCCGAATAGGTCCCTTAAAGACATCTCCGTTAATCAGTTTGGTCTCTAAAAAGAGGTCTAAATAGGACCAAACTGATTAACGGAGATGTCTTTAAGGGACCTATTCGGACTTTTTTTTTCCTTTAAGGGACCTATTTGGACCTTTTTTTTTTCTTTAAGGAACCAATCTGAAACCAAAAATGTCTTTAAGGACCATTTTACTAATTAAGCCACGGAAAAAATTAACACTTTTGTGTCTTATATATAGACAATTTGGAGAGAGTATTTTATAACTTTCTTTTTAAATTTTTTGTTTTTGTTTTGTTTGGTCATTTAAACTATTGAATTTTACAAGAGAGCAGGGGGAGTGTTTTCAAGCTACTACTAGCAAGAAACTTTTATCGGAAACAGAGTACAATTTATTTTTTAATCTAAGAGAGAGAGAGAGAGAGAGAGAGAGAGAGAGAGAGAGAGAGAGAGAGAGAGAGAAACTTTTATTATCATCGGAATTGGAAACAACTGTTTTTAATTTTTATTCATAGCCATGCTTCTCTTTCAAAACGTTTAGGTGCCCCTCTTACACTGTAAAAAGTTATAATTCGGAACGAATTTTGCTTAATTATATGATCACATGATGGCTTGTTCTATTCCTACGGATAACAACACAACGATTCCAAATTGGCTTGACCTTCCGGTAGAAATTACAGCAAACATACTTCAGAGGCTTAATACCATTGATATTGTGACAAGTGCATGTAAAGTGTGTCCACTATGGGAGAATATATGCAAGGATCCTCTCATGTGGCGCACCATTCGCATGAGATACAATGACGCTTCTCCATATATCTTTAATCATGTCGATTTGGTCAAGATCTGCCGTTTTGCTGTTAAACAAAGTTGTGGTCATTTGGAAGACATTGACATTGATTATTTTTGCACCGATGATCTCCTTCGATACATAACTGTGAAGTAATTATTAATATATACTATCATATTTTTCTCGAAATTGAGTGTTAATTTTCTTTTTTTGAAAATGAGTGTTAATTTTCTTGTTAATTGTTATTCATTTTCATAACATTCAGGTTTTCTTTTATTATGGCACTATATGTTTCTAAATAGATTATATGTTAGACTTAAATCACTAAATTAGGATTAAACACATATACATGTTCAACATATTATGACATATACTTTAGTGCGGAAACAAAATAGTCATAGAAACATGTATAAAATTATAGGATCGACAAGTTGATCTTTAGGAATACCTGGATCCATGGAGATGAGTCTTTTCAGCAGTGATCCTGAAACACAAAGAAATGGCGGCTAGATTGGCTCTTCCTCAACCGGTACCCTGATGATGCCTTGATTCTCTTCAGATGGGGAGAAGAGAGTGTTTGCTTACGTACGGTGTATTGGGGACCATAGCCTTATATAGGGTGATGGCCCATTAGGGTTCCCATTATCCCGAAATGGGCCATCCTGACATCCACCCATTTGAGCCCATATCTAACTAATTAAATAATTAATTAATTAATTCTAAATAGAAATCTAATAGCCTTTTAACTTTATTTGACCACTTAATCAATTTAGGCTCTTAATTGATAAATAGCTAATATAATTAATATAAATATATATGCCCACATAATAATTATTGGAATATAATAATTGAATAATATAAAATATTCCAACAATCTCCCACTTGGGCAATATATGTTAATAATTATATCATAGTTCTTTAGGCGCGCATCCGAATGCTATTTATCTTTAGATTTCAACTTTACAATCTGGTCCACCTCATACATCAACAATGGGACCACCGCGGCTGTCGTCACTGACGTATAACGTGACGGAACCCCGATGACCACCACATCAATGTACTTGATGACATAGATCGATATGGATGAGTGGCATGGAAATTTCATGCAATGTGATCTCTAAATCATGTCTATTTCCAACTGGTCCAACTGAAGTCTTTATTGAGATCAAACTGAAGTTCCTTAGGTGCAATTCAAAATTAAAATATTTGCACACAACCAAAAACTTAATATTGTTATAACAATAATATCTTATAATAAGTTTTATTTCTGCAGAAAATCAAACATAACATAATGTTTGTACCAAAATGAAACCAAAATATAGAACATAATACAAATAAGGAAAAGACTCCCACTAATCTAAGGCAATCTCAAAACCAAGACCCATACGAGCAACATGCCCATGAAAAGCCTTAGGCGTTAAACCTTTGGTTAGTGGATCAGCTAGCATTAAGTCTGTCCCTATATGTTCTATCAAAAGTTGTTTCTCCTGAACTCTCTCTTTCACAACAAGATACTTTATATCGATAAATTTCGACTTGGTGGAACTCATATTGTTGTTGGAGTAGAGCACAGCTGCACTATTGTCACAATAAATCTTCAATGGCCTCTCGATGCTCCCAATGATGCGTAGGCCTGTGACAAAGTTCCGCAGCCAATTCGCATGATTTGATGCCTCAAAGCAAGCCACGAACTCTGCCGCCATGGTAGAGGAAGCCACTAAAGACTGTTTGGCAGACTTCCAAGAAACGGCTCCTCCAGCCAAGAGGAAGATGTAACCAGATGTGGAACGTTTGCTATCCGGGCATCCCGCATAATCAGAGTCAGAATACCCAATGATCTCCAAGTTATCTGACTTCCGATAAGTGAGTACGAAGTCTCTAGTTCTCTTCAGGTAGCGCATTACACGCTTTACTGCTATCCAGTGTTGTATACCAGGGTTGCTCAGATATCTGCCAAGAACTCCTACAATGAATGCTAAGTCGGGACGAGTGCAAACTTGAGCATACATAAGACTCCCCACAGCCGAAGCGTAAGGAACTTTATGCATCTCTTTCTTTTCAAGATCCGTAGTGGGGCACTGATTGAGACTAAATTTGTCTCCTCTAGCAACGGGTGTGTCTCCTGGTTTACTGTCTTTCATGGAGAATCTATCCAAAACTGTATCAATATAGCTCCTCTGTGACAATCCCAAAATACCTCGAGAGCGATCTCTAAGTATTCGAATTCCTAAGACAAAGGAGGCGTCCCCAAGATCTTTCATCTCAAAATTCTTTGTGAGAAATCTCTTGGTTTCATGCAATAAGCCTATATTGTTGCTTGCCAAAAGGATATCATCTACATATAATACCAAGAAAATAAATTTACTCCCACTGAACTTTTGGTATATGCAATCATCAACTGGATTAGCCTCAAAACCAAATGAGGATATAACTTGATGAAATTTGTAATACCATTGACGGGAAGCCTGTTTAAGGCCATAGATGGATTTCTTAAGTTTGCAAACCACAGACTTTGGGTCTCCTGACACAAAATTTTCTGGTTGCACCATATATATCGTTTCTTCAATGTTTCCATTTAGAAACGCAGTCTTTACATCCATCTGATGCAGCTCTAAATCAAAATGAGCTACCAATGCCATTATGATCCTAAGAGAGTCTTTCGAAGAAACCGGAGAGAAAGTCTCTTTATAATCAATGCCTTCCTTTTGAGTAAAACCTTTGGCGACAAGACGAGCTTTATATCTCTCAATGTTACCCTTTGAATCCCTTTTGGTTTTAAATATCCATTTACAACCAATGGGTTTCTTTCCTTCGGGTAATTTAACGAGATCCCAAACATCATTGTCAGTCATCGATTTCATCTCATCATTCATGGCATCAATCCACTTAAGAGAGTTTGAACTTCGCATAGCTTGACTAAAGTTAATAGGATCATCCTCAATCAAACCAATGTCATCTTCATGTTCTTGAAGAAATATAACATAATCGTCCGAAATTGGACACTTCCTCTCTCTAGTGGATCTTCTTAATGGCAGCTCTTGAGGTTGTTGAGTTTGAACTATAGGTGGTGCTTGAGGAAGAAACTTAGCGTTGTCTTGTTCTTGAGGGATATTAGGAATAACATCATTGTTAATTTCTGGATTTGTTTCTGGAACAACAATAGGTACAAAGACTTGATCATTGTCAGTAACAGTTTCTTCATCAAAGACAACACTCCTTATGTTTCCTTCCCCTCCAAACTCTACATCCTCAAGGAATCTTGCATTTCCCGTTTCAAAAATTGTTCTAGTGATGGGGTTATAAAACTTATACCCGTAAGAGCGTTCGGCGTACCCTATAAAATAGCAGCTAATTGTCTTTGCGTCCAACTTACCTTCATGAGGCCTATAGGGTCTCGCTTCAGCTGGACATCCCCAAATGTGCAGGTGCCTAATGCTGGGCTTTTTCCCAGTCCATAGCTCATAAGGGGTCTTAGCTACTGCCTTACTAGGTACTCTATTAAGGATATAAACTGCGGTCTTTAATGCCTCTCCCCAAAATGACTCTGGTAGAGAAGAATGACTAATCATACTCCTTACCATATCCTTAAGAGTCCGGTTTCGTCGTTCTGCAACTCCATTCATGCTGGGTTTTCCCGGCATTGTGTATTGCGGAACAATTCCACACCCATCGAGGAAAAGCGCGAAGGGCCCTGGACGTTGTTCCCCTGATCCATCATACCGACCATAGTATTCACCACCACGGTCAGACTTGATAGCCTTAATTTTCTTTCCAAGTTGAAGTTCGACTTCAGCTTTGAATGATTTGAAAACGTCCAGAGATTGAGATTTCTCATGAATCAAATAAAGGTAGCCGTACCTCGAGTAATCGTCTATGAACGTAATAAAATACCGTTGTCCATTCCAAGAACCTGAAGGGAAAGGACCACATATATCGGTGTGAATTAGTTCTAAGACATCCTTAACTCTTTCGGCATGAAAATTCCTTTTGTTTGTTTGCTTACCCTTGATACACTGAATGCAGACTTGAAAGTCCGACAAGTCAAGGGATCCAAGAATCCCGCCTGACATAAGCCGCTGAATTCTCTGTTTAGAGATATGACCTAATCGCTTATGCCATAAAGTGGCAGAATTCTCATTTAATTTTCGTTTCGTACCATGTGACTCTACTTGCATTATTTTGTTATAAGGACATTCAATATCAAGCATATAAAGATTATCATTCAAAGAACCTTAACCAACAACATTTGAATCATATGAGAGACTAAATTTATTATTTCCAAATGAACAAGTATAACCAGATTCGTCCAAAATAGAAATAGAAATTAAGTTCCGTCTAATAGACGGAGCAACAAAAGTCTCAACCAAATCCAAATGAAAACCGGTCTTTAACAATAATCTAAAAGTCCCAATAGCCTCAACTGCAACTTTATTGCCATCGCCCACATAGATGAATCTTTCAGCATCACTTGGCGGACGGCTCCACAGGCAGCCTTGCATGGACATACTAATGTGAGTAGTAGCACCAGAATCTACCCACCAAGTATCCTTAGGTACAGAAACTAAATTAATTTCAGAACAAACAAAAGTGAGAAAATTACCCTTCTTTTCACGCCATGAGGCGTACTTGGAACAATCTTTCTTCATGTGTCCAGCCTTCTTGCAGAAGAAACATGTGGACTCCTTAGGTTGTTCCCTTGTTTTCTTGTTCTGGAAAAAATTTCCCGCAAATTTCTTTAGTCTCTTAAAGTTAGTCCCACTTAGCACAGAGATAGAGTTGATTTGAGCAGTGAAATTAGGAGCGGTGGCAGCAGCAATTGGATCGAAGAGAGAACAATAAACATACAATAACATTAGTAGGCATGTCATCAAATAACCATATGGACATGCACAATATTCTTTATATGCAAATTAAATAAGACCCAAACAAGATACCAAGCACACCATTAATTCTCAATCTTTGATTGCAAGAATTAACTGTAAACGGTACTCTCACGCAACGATCAAATATTGGTAATAAGTCCTGTCAGATAATGTGCGTCTTTGACACCAACCATTACCCACATGGAAAAAAAAAACTTAATAATTACCACATATTTATCATCACAGGTATGCAATTGTTCGGCCAAACTGTGTCTTCCTTTTGGCCGACTAAAACAGCTCGCATGAACAATACTACATCTTTTATAATTTCAATTGAATCAAATTTACGCAACAGAGATTACTTTTGCAACATGTTGTTTCAACCAACTCAACTAAAATTATTAGACATTTTAATTTAATAAATTAAATGGGAAGGTCTTAAAATTCACATAAACATTACCTACAAATGTAATGTCAAAATTGTATGTTATCTGATTGCTTAATAATCAAATGATTATTAAACTATCTTAATTATGCGAAAAAGGAACTCGCAAAATTTAAGATGAGAAAATGAACACAGAGTTGTGTTCATGTCAAAGTGCAGACCAGTATAGTAAAACCGGTTGTACTTAAGGGGTATGAAAATAAGTTAATTACTTATTACAATTAAACAAGCACATTAACAGTGCTCATGGTACATATGTACGTGGTAGGGGAAAACTATAAAACGTACACGTTGCAATTATTTTTAATTTACAACAAAATTAAATGAATCCAAAACTGACCACATATATGATTTTCCATAAAATAAAAATTGAATACTGTATCTAATTAAATTAAATTAGAGAGACATAATCAGTATAATATTTGACAATTAAATATACCGATCTGAATGGAAAATTTTATCCGGCAGTTATGGAATTAAAATGGATAGTCATTAATATTTCAAAAATCAAATAAGTGGTATGATCTTAACAATTAAAGGCAATAATCGATAATAAAGGGTGATAAAATCGATCCGAAACTTTATGGAAAGAAATTGATGACAAAATGATAACCTATACACTCATATTTGGAAACCAAATCAAATATGTTAATTTGTTTCAAATTAAAATCAAAAGAAACAAATTAGACTTATATCAATTTATTATTCTTAACCGAAAATAAATCAACAAAGATTTCTACTCGGTGAAAAACAAAAAACTAAAGAATGAGAAAAATACAGCATTAACACCGATTGATCATAAAAAAAAAAAACTTAACGCAATCACCCATGATATAATCTTGAACTGCAATACCAGATCATTTTGAATTGACAAATGACAAAATAATTCATGTTAAGCATGATAGGTGTATTGTAGAAAGGCAATATGTGGAGAACCAAGACAAGAATATACATATTTGTACATATATCATCCTTATCGCAAAAGATTAAAGACTGCCATGACCACAATAAAAAATTGCAATTCACACCCTTATTATAGTAACCTATGGAAAAAAGTTACAGAGTAACAGCATATATATACTGTACAAGATAATTAATCCTTTCAAAATTGACAGTACACGTGAAACCGCAAAATAAAATAGTTAAACAAAGCTCAATAATATTTTATTTTATTATGCAGAATCATAAAATGCAGGAAGGCAATTACATCGTTAATCAAAACAACATAAGCCGAAAATGACAAGATATCAGTGCAATTGAAAATAAAAGATATTCATAAGGATCAAGCATGTCCTGCTCTGATACCAATTGTTAGACTTAAATCACTAAATTAGGATTAAACACATATACATGTTCAACATATTATGACATATACTTTAGTGCGGAAACAAAATAGTCATAGAAACATGTATAAAATTATAGGATCGACAAGTTGATCTTTAGGAATACCTGGATCCATGGAGATGAGTCTTTTCAGCAGTGATCCTGAAACACAAAGAAATGGCGGCTAGATTGGCTCTTCCTCAACCGGTACCCTGATGATGCCTTGATTCTCTTCAGATGGGGAGAAGAGAGTGTTTGCTTACGTACGGTGTATTGGGGACCATAGCCTTATATAGGGTGATGGCCCATTAGGGTTCCCATTATCCCGAAATGGGCCATCCTGACATCCACCCATTTGAGCCCATATCTAACTAATTAAATAATTAATTAATTAATTCTAAATAGAAATCTAATAGCCTTTTAACTTTATTTGACCACTTAATCAATTTAGGCTCTTAATTGATAAATAGCTAATATAATTAATATAAATATATATGCCCACATAATAATTATTGGAATATAATAATTGAATAATATAAAATATTCCAACATTATAGATTTATCCTTTTATTTTCATCAATCAATTAATAAATTTTTTATTCCAATTTTACAGTGCCGGTAACTTACGACGCATGCGGCTTGCAAGTTGTCAGGGAATATCATATATGGGATTCAGTAAGGCTGTGATAAAACTTTCAAAGTTAGAAGAGGTGGACATTTCATTTTGCAACCTACCGTGGGAATGTCTTGAAGACCTTGGCAGTTCTTGTCCACTTTTGAAATCGTTCAAATTTGAACTGATGAATACGCTGCAGTGCTCTAATTATCATGCTTTTGCTATTGCAGAAACAATGCAAGGGTTAATCCATCTAGATATTCAAGGAAATATACTCAATAATACTGGATTGCTCGCAATTCTAGATGCGTGTCCTCTTCTTGAATCACTTGACATTGACAGATGTTTTAATCTCAATTTGACTGGAAATTTGGGGCAAAGGTGCCGTGAGCAGATCAAAGTTTTGCGACTGCCAAGATGGTTTAACGATGATCAATATTGTTCAGACGTTGATTTGGATGCTGATTATGATGATTATGGGGATGTTCCTTATGATTATAGAGAATATTGATTTCAAATGTGTAGAGCTCTATGTGATGATGGAAAATGTGCCATTTAATATCATCCATATCTTTGCATCCGTTCATTTCAACTGAAAATTCTTGTGAGCCTCGATCAAAAGCTTAGTAGTTTATCTTTATGTATCTCGATCCATCCATCTTCTTCTCATAACTTTAAATCCATTTTGTTATTGAACAGAATGATTATATCAAATTCGAAGTGAAACAAGTGAAAAAAAGAAAACAAGTGAAAAAAATTACGTCAAATTCGAAGTGAAACCGCTTAATACTAATTTCTCTTTTTTATTTTATTTTTATTTCATAACACTTTGGTCAAAATTGTTAAAGAGGCCAGGAATTTGAACTAAATCATGATATTTATCCTTTTTATAAGAAATATTTTGAAAAAATTACGCATACCAAGGAGTACATGATTATTTTCATTTAATATTGTTATAAATCTAAATTTATTTCATGTATATCCTTATTTAATTACTCATAAATTCAGTTAATTTACTTATTTTTAATATTATTTTTCATAATAAATAATGACATAAGCAAAATTAAACATTTAAAACATTTGAAAATTGGTGAAAATTTCTTATAAAAAAAAACAATTTTTTTTTTCTCCAAAGTATTCTTATAAAAAGGACCGGAGTATATCATTTCTTTAGTGGTTAGGTGTTTTATTGTGTTTTTGTGGCCCTGTGGGTAGGGGCGGACAAGGTCCGGACAACCAGCCCTGTCCGCTATAAATTGAAATGGGGTCGCATCTGGGTGGTAAAATGGGCTCACGGGTCTAGCTTGCAGGTTTAAGCGACTTTGAATGGTTGGGTTTGTTTTACAAAAATTGAACCATGGGTAATCACACTGACCCATTGTCCACCCCCTACCCGTGGGTCTGTTATTGTTATTGATCGGTAGGCTGTGGTTGTCGAGCTTATTTCCCTGTTTCCTTTCGTGTTTGTATGCTTTTCCTCCTTGGCATGTCTTATGCCTTGATTTTGAGGTTTAATAATATTTTGCAGTTCAAAAAAAAGTCCTTATTTTTTAAGCAGATCGAGAAAAGAAAATCACACTTTTCATAAAAAAATTACGCTTGTTATATAATTTAAATTAGTAGTATTTTATTTTTCAAATACAAAGTAGAACGGTATCATTATATATTCATTGTTGTAGGATGCAGTTAAATTTTACAATTAATATAATTTACATATGTGTTAAATATATTTTACTGTGACGTTTAATTTTTTATAAAAGGTAAAAATTAAAATGTAAGTAAATTTAAAATCATTTTATTCAAATAAAAAATAATTTTTAATGATAATACATATATACTGTAAAAGATATATTGGATTGATAAATTTAAATTATTAAAGTCTAAATATTTTAAATATTAATTGATAGGAGTATTAGTATTATGAATTGAGAATGTCCTTTCAAGTCATTTTGTATTTATCAGTTAATTAAATTATTAATTTTACTGAACACGTCAATTAACCGCTATAAGTTAACTTATCAACTAACCTTTATTTTTACCAAATACTCCCTCCGTCCAAATATAGACCTATTTTGACTAAATGACTATTGGTCCGTAAACTGCCGTGTGCAAGTATACACAGTCAATTTTGTAGCAAGTAATAAGAAAAGTATCGATCCCACGAGGATTGCTTAGTGGAGCTTTATCTCATCAATTTCACAATTGTACTTATGCTTATTAGGGAAAAGACAATTAAACATCATTTTGCTAACAAACATATAAAGTAAAGGAGTGATTTAAAGGGTTTTGATATCAAGAGTAAAGAGTAGTTGGTCTTATGATCCACTTAACGTTAATCAATGTTGTGTGAGTGATATGTGGTGTCAAGACTACTGTGAGCAAGCTTACCTAGTGGTGCATGTCTGCAACGTTAGATGATAAAACAACAGTTAAGACGATTCCTATGTTTAGGTTCAATACTTAGTACTGTTTCCATTACATTAAGTCCGCTTCATTCTCACTATGGCCTTAAGGCTTATGTCTAAGTCCTTTAAGAAAGAGTGATGTGTCCATATATATACCCTACCATATTATTTCTCTAGATCCATTCAATGCTAGATGTCTCATAACAATGAACTTGTGTTTAAATCTAAGGTGATCAAGCTAAGATAAAAACATATAGAATTAACTCAAGAGAAAATAAAGTAGCATAAACAACCACACAATCACATCACATAAACAACAACGAAATCAATTAATCTTCACATAATTCCAACTATAGAGAGCTTAGCTCATATTGAGCTGAGTAACCGATACAACCATAGATAGAGATTTACAAATCATGAAGAAAAATAAACCTCCGATCAACGGCGGCGAAACACCGATTATCAGATCTCAGAGTTGCGTCTGCTCTTCACCGGAACGGCTGCGCTTGATAGTACAGATGATAGATCTAAGATGAGCTTTCCAAGATAGTAAAATTAGGTCTAGAGACCCTTTTATATAAGCATCAGCATCAGGATTTGGGCCTTAAATAAGTGGAGAAAGATCAGCCCATTAACCAAAAAATATTCCCCAAAGTAGCCAATACAAAGGAAAGTATCGTACTACACTTAGAAAATAGCCAGGCTGTATTTCCTCCACTATGCAGCTTCGTTCAACGTTTCAACTCTGACGTGGCCAAGTTTGACTCACGCTTTGACTCCAGTCATCAAATCTGTACGGACTCCGGAGGTCTTGACTCTGATTATCATTCATTATCTCTGAGATGTTCTTCAACTCAGTGGTCTGTCTCAACTCCTTTTGTCGATAGAACTACTCTCTTTTCATAGAGGATTACATAAAAGTCTAAATACATCACTAGATTCAAAAACATAATAAAATGACTCTAAAGCAACTGTAAATCACCGTCTAGTCAGGTAATAATCAAAGTAATAAGGATAACAAACATCACAAATAATGAGTTATCAACTATTCATTTCTCTTTTTTTTTTTTTTGTATTTTTTTAATAACATATAGATGTAAACATTAGCATATGAGATCTTGTTTGATTTGTTTTGATGAGTATTTTCAAAATATCAAGTTTTTATAATTTTTACGAATAGAGAAATAAAGATATTAGACCATCTCCAATAGTGTAGTACCTATTAGGTACTCATGGTACTTATTAGGTACTACCATTGGAGCACAACACATTTTAGTACTTAATAGGTACCAATTCTAATATAAGAACTCTCTCTCTTCTTTTTATGGGACTCACTTTATTTAATATATTCAAAAAATAAAAAAAATCACAACTTTTATATTGGCATAAAAATTTAATGTCAACCATATATAGACGTTGGTAGTCATTGTTTGTTTCTTTTTACCGTTGGAAAAAAAATAAATACTCTTATCATATAAATCAAAACCAAATTGAAGGATTCTACTCCTCTCAAAATTACCATTTTATTAATTATTTTAAATTATTTTTTAATTATGTAATTCTTAAAATTTGGCAATATTATTTTAAATTAAATTTCGAATTTTAATTATTTTTTCGAATTATAAAAAAAATAGTTCATACTAATTTTGTAATTTTATCATTAATTCAATTACTTTATATTATAAAATAGATAATTAAATATATTGTAATGATGTGAAGTTATTGATGGGACCCATTTTAGAACTTTTTAAGAAATGCTCCATTGGAGGGGTTGAGTACCTATTAGGTACTATTATTAAAAAAATAATAAATTGATGGTGTGTTCATATGGAATCATTTAAGTACAAAAAAATGGAGTGCTCCATTGTGGATGCTCTTAGTGATCAAAATTGTATGTGCAGTAGTCAACTAAAGTTTTATATTTTGGGACTGAGCTTAAATAAATGTGAAGGCATGTGAAGGCCGAAAGTTGGAGTATTATTAATGATTAAAGTACAGTTTTCAAGCAAATTATATTGCATATTTCCAAAGCAACGTTGGGCAGTCAAGTGGTTATGCACGACACTCTAAAATTTTAAGTCCAGCGTGTGTGAGTGTAACCTTTGCCATTTCAGTATTTAAAGCTACCCATGGCATGTAAAAGATATCGTCAGTAATCCTTTTGTGGTCACATAATGGAGTCGTGTAAGAAGAAACGAAAAGTTAAATCATACTATGTTTTAAGCATATTGCAAAGAAAACCAAACTGGCTTGAACTTCCAACAGACTTGACTAAGAATATACTCCAAAGACTTGATACAGTTGATCTTGTGACAATTGCACGTCTTGTTTGTACTCAGTGGTGGAAAATTTGCAAAGATCCTCTCATGTGGCGTACCATTCACATTAATGATATCAACCTTAATGATATGCGTTTTAGTTTTCGTTGTTTGGAGAAGATTTGTCGCTGTGCCATCGATTTAAGTTGTGGTCATGTGGAAGACATTGCTATTAAGTTTTTTGGGACAGATGACCTTCTCAAATATATGGCTCATAGGTAATCATAATATTTTCATCTTGTTTATTTCTATTGTTTTTTATCAATATTAATATTATGTGCACATCTTCTCCTTTTTCAACATTCCATTTAATTTATCATCCATGTACCCAGTCTGCCATTAATATTAATGTTCTTCTTGATATAGAATGAAGTCATGCTGAATTTTTAATTAAAGGGTTAAGATTTTTATTTTAAGCAAGATTTTCATTTACACACATCCGATTTATAAGGAATTGGTTGGTTATTGATAATTGGAGACAATGAAAGAGTTTGCATGAATATTTTGCAGGGCAAGGTGCTTAAAGCGGTTACAAATTTCTAAGTGTAGTGATATTTCAAACAAAGGGTTGAGTGAATGTGTGAAGAAGTTTTCACTATTAGAGGAGCTGGACATTTCATTTGATAAAAAAAATATCAAAGAAGTCTCTTGAAGATATTGGTCGATGTTGCCCTCTGTTGAAGTCACTAAATCTTGCTAACAAGTTTATTTTGGAAGTTAATTTTGCTGACCAGGTTTTTGCAATTGCAAAAACAATGTCTGTGTTACGTCATCTAGCATTTTCTAGAATTTTGTTTGGCAATGATGAGTTGCTTGCCATTCTTAATGGTTGCCCTCTTCTTGATTCTCTTGATCTTCAAAAATCCATATGTCGTCATCAGTTGAGTCCAAGTTTGGTAAAAAGGTGCCATGAGCAAATCAAAGATTTACAACTTCGAGCTTTTTCTCCCGATGACAGTGATGATGGTTTAGCTTATGTGGACACTTTTGAAGATACATATGCTAATGAATATTGGGAGTATTAGATAATTGATTATAAGTTTCTTGTTCTTCTAATTGATGAAGAACAATGAGTTTATTTTGTTGTTTTAAGGTGGTATCGGACACATCTTAAAGTTTGCTATTTTATTTTGGAGTAGTGCGCGGAGTATTATTTCTATTTTCTCAAGAACTTTGTATTCAAGCATGGTTTCCATGTTTTATTTATCAGATTATCCTTAATTCTGTTTCAGATTGATTCTGAATGTGGTTTTTTGATTTAGCTACTGTTTTAAACAAACAATTACTTATTGATGAAAAATTATCCAATTCCTAACTGATTGCATGCCTAGTAATGTCAATCTCCATGTGCTTTGTCTTGGAGTCTAAGATTAGATGGTGAGACAGAGCTACTGCACTCAAATTATAACATAAGAGTGCTGGAGTGTGGAAAGGAACTTGGAGCTCTTGGAGAATGGATTGAATTCATAAGAGATCAACTGTGTATTTAGTTACCATGCTCTTATATTCTGCATCAGTACTTGAAGGGCAACTAACTGTTGCCTCTTGGAACTCCATGATTTGAGATTTGGCCCAAAATAGATTCATGAACCTAATGTTGATTTCAGTGGCGGAGCCAGGACCCTAGAAAAGGAGGTCCAAAAATATGCAAAAAGAATATAAAGAAAACTGTAAAAAAAGCTAAATAAAATAAAAGAATTTAGGCATAATTACACTAATAGTCCTTTATCTTATTTATTTGTAACACTTTAGTCCTTTATATTTTTTTTCGTAACATATAGGTCATTTATCTATCAAAATATGCACAAATTAGTCCTTTTATCAGTTTTTTCTATTAAAAAACACTAAAATAATACTTTTATTAATAACTTTAATTTTTAAAATCTAT
Source organism: Trifolium pratense (assembly GCF_020283565.1). Taxonomy (NCBI): domain Eukaryota; kingdom Viridiplantae; phylum Streptophyta; class Magnoliopsida; order Fabales; family Fabaceae; genus Trifolium; species Trifolium pratense. Next base: position 1,927,360 of record NC_060061.1, on the reverse strand, counting down.
TTTAACTAAAAACCCAGAAATGCATAAAGCCATAAATTTCATGAACATCTTCTTCCTGATGTTCATCATCTTCATCCTCATGTTCATCCTTATTCCTTAAATTAAAAAAGAAAATGCTCATCCAAATTGCTTGCATATCTTCTTCTAAAATCAAAATATAAAATCCCCAAATTCAATTGAAAGAAATAGGACTTAATAGTGAAAGGAAATTAGCAAATTTCCATCTATCCTTCAAAGTTCAAATTATTGTTTCCGAGCAAAACCATTGTATGATTGTTAAGTTAGATATGCAACTGGAAACTACAATCATATATATTATTAACTTAGATCTTCAAGTGGAACCAAGTTTCCAGAATGTTTTTTTTCTTTTTCTTTTTTTGGGTTTATGTTAATTTTTGTGTGTGTTGGGAATATATGAAAATGAAGATAAATTTCTGAATCAACTTAAGTTAAATGGACTCTCTATCAACCTACTTAACTAAAAATATCAAATAGGAAATGAAACTTCATACACCTTAAAGTTCATAAGATAGGAAGAAAAGAGAATTTTTCTGAGGTCCCTAGACTCATTGCCTAGCATTGAATAGATTGAGTATTCACCTTATCAATATCTCAAATCCATTATGGATTCTATTTGACGTCTAAATCCTTTGTCAGGCTATTGTTCTCTTATGGAGTAAGACATCGATTTCTCAATAAGATCAACTCTTTTAATTACATGATGGACGAAGTTGATGATGAAGATGAAGAGCTAATGACGAATTTCTGGGTTTTTATTAAAATATATTTTAAAATTAAAATTATAAATAAAAGTATTATTTTAGTGTTTTTTTATAGAAAAAATTGACAAAAGAACTAATTTGTGCATATTTTGATAGATAAAGGACTTATATGTTACAAATAAAAGATAGAGGATTAAAGTGTTACAAATAAATAAGATAAATGACTATCTGTGTAATTCTGCCAAGAATTTAACAATAGTACCTAGCAAAAAGAAAAAAGAACATAGAAAAAAGTTTTGGGGTGAGAGAGGCTCGAATCTCGACCTCAGGATCACTCAGTAGCTATGAGACCTATGCGCTAGCCAACTGCGACACCACCCCAATTTGATGTTTGCATTTTGCATTGCTTATACAAATAAAATTCATATGAAAATATTTTAAAATTGTAAACTAATGAAGTTTGTATTTGATTCTACAATCAAAAAGATTTTCCTTCATTCCTTTGCATCAAGCACACATTGATTCATTTCTATGATCTAAATTACACTTTGAAGTAAATTGTGTGAACATTATGTCCATGTATACATCGGTTGTCAATGAATACACAAAAACATCAACAACAAAACAAAACAGGATCTTAGCCTTTGTCAATCTCAAACTTTTTGTTCATAGAAACCAATTCAAGGCAACTTATATAATAACATTTCCAAGTCATAGACATTATTAATTTTTTTTTTTATTTAGCAGCTAAAATATCTTGAAGTAGTAATTCCAAATCTTTCAAGCTTCATGATCAGCAGCGGAACTAGGGGGAGGCTGAGGTGGGCCACGGCCCACCCCCATCCCAAAAAATAATATTTTTATAAGTATAGAGTATTAGTTTAAGTGTATTATTAAAGATTTTAAATTTATTCGGTATATATATTAGTACAAATATTAATGAAAATATTAGTTTAGAGTTTATTATCGATGATTGTAAGTCACTCGGTACGCATATTAGTTCAAGTGCAAGTGAAAATATTAGTTTGTAAACTATATATAAACTAGTAAGCTATAAGCTCATGAAAAAATGTTACCAATTTTTTTTTTTTTTTCAATACAAACTTATAAATTATAAGCCATAAATTTTTTAGCGGCCCACCCAGTAAATTTTTCCTGATTCCGCCATTGTTCATGATGGTTCACAACACAGGAAAGCCTGCTTTTGTTGTTATACTTTAGTGAAGGCTTTCTCGGTCTTTAACTGGGGGCTGTAGAACTGATATTGTGCGGCTCTTATTAGTTTTGATTATAGGAACAAATACTACACTTAATCTTAGTCAAAAGGCCGAAAAAGGTATGCTTTCTAGTTTCTATAGAGAATGCCCTATTCTTTTACATCAAAAACCTCAGTACTTTGTTTATTCCATCTAACCAATGTGGGACATAGAACTAATGAGTAGTATATTATTTCTTTCTAAAATCCAATGCAGCATTCATACAAGTCTCTTCAAACCTTGGATAGTGAATGCCTTTAACAAAGTTTGGATAACAGTATCCGTCACTTCAGAGTCAGAGGCAACACAACCTATGAACCTTGCATCCTCTGAACCAAGCAAATTCTTGTTTCTGCTGCGCCAATTCTTTATAAAAAAAAAATTACCCCAACTATTATTCTTGATTCTTTGTAGTTAACTAGCAACAAGGCAATTTCTTTGTAAAAAAAAGAAATCAAAAGCCAAAAAAAGGAACCTATATAGGACTTGAACTCAGGACCCTTGAATAAATGGGGTGATACATAACCACTAAGCCAAAAGCATAATTGTGATAATATTGGTAGTTATACATATATATACAATAATTCTGGTGTGGCTATAGCCGCAGCAGAAACAAGAATTTGCTTGGTTCAGAGGATGCAAGGTTCATAGGTTGTGTTGCCTCTGACTCTGAAGTGCTTCAGAGGATGGATTGCAGGCACAGGCACGCAGGCAAGCTCATAGGCGCGCAGGCTTGAGCTTGAGCACACACACAGTTTTGCAATATGCAAGATGAACTAGTTTCTTGATGAAATTGATTAAGAACTGAATATGAAACTTAGGAAAAATAGAGAATTTTATTCTTCCTTATTGGGCCACAAAATTGATTGATTACAAAAGAATGCACTAGTTGCACTTATATAGGGTGGCTTGTGTAACAAGCAAGCTCATCCCTTAGGCCTAAACAAATTCTCTAACTACCTAGTTAGTTACTAACAAACTTTTAACTAACAAGTTGGTTGTAACTAACTCTAACAACATCTAAACAAACTAATTTTCAAGATGAATTAACCACTTTCTTAACACTTTCTAGAGATAAAACTATTTCTTCAACTAATCTGCAAGCGTGATTTTTTTTTTTTTTAACTATAAAGTTTATGAACATAATTTTTTTAGCCACACCAATATATCATGTCTGGATCCGTCCCTGTCCGTAACACGATTAATTACAATTCGGGGAGATAAGGAAGAGTTTTGATAACATGAGGTGATCTACCTGTAAATCCATCGAACAAAGTGGTCTCGTGTTTTGAAATTGGTAGCACCAAAGTTACAAAAAACTTAATTTGGAGACAGACTGCTCTGCTGCAAGTTACGAGAACTCGCCTTAGAAACATCGGAGTGCAATGTCCATTATCAAGTGTTTGGTGCAAGCGGCAGTATGAATCCGTGTGGCATCTGTTTATGTCTTGCCCAGATTTAATCTCTCTTTGGAAGTAACACGGATATTGGGAGTCAGTGGAATTTGTTTTTCTCCATGCAGCAGATTTAAACTGATTCTTCAAATGTGTAAGCAAAATTGTTGCATTTTCAGTGATATAACTGATGTTGGGCCTGTTTGTTATAGAGTTTTTTTAGAATAGATTCTTGTTGTATTACATAATTTTGTGTAAAAGAAATTTACAAAGAAACTTTTTATAAAAGCTTCAAATGAAAATTTTGTTTGAATGGATTAATGGATTAATGGGTTGAAAATGCTCAGAACGAGCAAAACTAGATGGTTTCTTTGGTGGATATGGTGATGTTGATGATAATGGTGATGAGTTCAAGTGAAATGGAGAAGAGTACATGCAAGAATGTTAGAACTCGTGAGAGGGGTGGATGAGGAATTAGTGCATTTATGTTTATATAGGAGAATAAAATGATTAACCGTTTTATGGGCCCCTTTGTGTGAGTGGATGGGGAATGAATATCTCATGACATAGGTCATTTTCTTGTTATAGGTGGTGAACATAAGAGTGTGGTGAATCTGTAGAGGGATAATTTATACATTGTGGCTGAAGCTTAATGAGGACGATGTGCCTAGCAAGAATAATGGAAGCATAACCGAGCCTATGATATATATGGGCTATGAAGCTGTCCAAAACAATGTTAAATAAGGTAAATAAGTATTTGGTATATATTATATATGTATAATAAAGGCTTAAACATCACATTCATCTCTGTATGTACACGTTTTTTTGGTTTTAGTCCCTGTATTGTTTTTTTTATTAAACGTCCCTGAATGTGAAAATCTTGTTGATTTTCATCTCGGGGTTGGTTTGTAGCTAATTGTTAATAAAACTACCATGACAACAATATTAGTTTAATTTTTTTATAAAATTTATATTAGTATTCTTTTTATTTTTTTGTAATTTTTAAAAAATATTTTACTTTACTTTTATTCTAATTAAAATTAAATATTTTACTTGTGTATATATATATATATATATATATATATATATATATATATATATATATATATATATATATAGATAGATAGATATTCTAATTTTAGTTGGTTTTAATTTTTTAGATTATGTAAATTACAAAATTACACTTGTAACAAAATATTTATATTTTAAACTTATTTATGTATTTTTTTTAATTTAATATTGAATTATTGTTTTGACTAATCTTGTTTTGGTGGGTTTGGTTTATGCCCCCCACCTTTTCTTTTGTTTTTTATTTTTAATAATACTTTTGGTGAGATGGTAGATGAGTGGTAGTGCATTGAGGTGCCAATATAGTTGGGATGTCGATGACTTACTATGATGTCATGCTATCCATTTTTGCAAAAAAAAAACAAAAAAAAAATTTAATACTGAATTATGTTATTAATTTCATTTTTTTTTTAAAATATATTTTATAGGATATATATTTTGTTGTCTCACTAAATAGATAATTGAGATAACATAAGATACAATTATCTCATTATGGCCACTAAGAGACACTTAGTCCTAAGTTCTTACTGGGACAAAAATATTTGAGAATAATTTGCTTTTGATTTTTTATTTTTAAATCCCTAAATCTTTTTTTTAAGCAAAAAAGGAGTAGCAAACTACTACTACCTCAAGATATGCAATAAAAGGTAATAAACGTACAAAAGAAGGAGGGGACTATAACAAAACCTCCTTACAGGTTACAAAATCTATAGTTAGCTCTACCAAGTTTATCAACAAAAAAGCTTTCAAATTACAATTAGAGTGGAGTCAGATTCAAGCCACAGGTTATTCCAATTACGATCATGGGCTATCTCAATTGCTTTCATTGCCCCAAAAAGTTCAGCAAAATAAGCTGAATTACCCCCAGTGTTTACTGCAAAACAACAAAGAAAATATGCATGATGGTTTCGAAAAATTCCTCCACAGGCTGATGAGGTCTGAGTTGAAGCTCCATCCGAGTTACATTTCACCCAACTCACACAAGGAGGCTTCCAAATTACTTCTTTAATACAAGGTGCTCTTGGAGGGTGTATACTAATATTAAAGTGCTTTAGAATTCAAAAATCAGACAATGAAGCATTAGAGCACAAACTGGTTCTATTACCTGCAAGGAGAGTGTTAGCAGAAATCCAAGACACAACATTCTTCCAGTGGATTACTCTATTATTGAATCTGGCCTTGTTTCGAGCCATCCAAATTGAGTTTATAATGTTCATAATAGCAGACTTAATGGCAACTTTCCACTGTGGAGACCAAGTTTTATCGCAAAGCCTCCAAATATCTTCCATACTCTGAAACTGAATAGTGAGATTAAGAATTATGGCTAACCAACACCATAAATTGAAAGCAAACCGGCAAGAGAAAAATAAATGAAATGTAGACTCGGCATTAGTGCAACATAGAGAACACATTGATGGAAGGTTGCATCCTCTTGACATTAGCTTGTCATCAGTTGGGATTTTGTCTAACATTAATCTCCAAACTAGCAGGGACTGTGAGGGAGGAATATCATTGCACCAAATAAGTTTATCCCAAGATTTCAGTAATGCTTTTGGCCTTTTGAACTCAGAGCATCTTTCAAAGACAATACTCCATAAGCATTGTACTTCCAAATCTATTTACCAGGAACACATTGATTAGAAAGAGTGACTTGTTGCACTTCTGACTTTGATAACAACTTTCTCTATTTTCACTTTCCTCAATCACTACCATAACAACTCAATCTCTCTTTTTCGGGGGTTTTCCAACATCAATCTATTATTGCTTATTATCACTTATTAGACTTGTTACTTTCATCATCACTACTAATCTACTATCATTCATACACAGACAGATGCCAAATAATTCACTTATATTATGCTCTTAAGTAGATAGATAGATATCATATTGCAATGACAAGGCTCGAGGATAAGAGTCCTGAGGCTTGTAGGTCTTCAAAAACTCAGCGTAATCCTCGTCAATCTCATCAGAATTTGAGGTGTCTGATGAAAGGATTATCGTCTCCACCTCCTTAGCTTTCCTCTTTGGACGGACTTGGATGATTCCACCCTTTTCTCCTTCTGAGACTTCGCTCCCTTAGAAACAGTTGTCTTGACATTCTTTCTCTCCATCGTTACTCCTTAGGCCAAGCTTGAGAGGGCAAAAGGAAAGGCATCGACTATTTATAGGCAGTTGTTTACCTAAAGCCAGCATCGTTTTTAACGGCCCATAATAAAAGCCTTGAACGGTTGTGAAGACCCAAGTTTGACCTACTTGGAAAAACGCTTTTGGTTTTCCAAAGAATTGACCATTGACTGGAGAAAGGCGGGAACCTCAGAGAAGGACGGTGCACGAGCAGATGATCTCGTAGAACCTCGGCCTACATCCTAACATGTTCCGGGCAAGCCCTGATGCAAGGACGTTCAACAAACGCGCTCGACCCACCAACGGTCACAATACCAACACGTATTGTAACAACCGTTACCGGAATGATGAGCATTAACTGCTCATCATGACTCTCCAACCATTTTCCGGCAGTCACTTGATGGCCATTAAATGCCATCAAGGGCTTGACCCTGCGCTGGGGGCCATATATACTTAACCTATCATCATTCTCAAGGTACATATCATTAGCACATGAAAACCTTCACTCCAGTCTTACTAACTTGAGCGTCGGAGCACCTGCAGATACACAACCCCCCTCCACTTCAACAAGGGCTTTCAAGACAGTGATGAAATGAAACACCAAAAGTGGGGCGGATTACTTTCACTGGTCGAGTGAACCCATAATTGAATAGGAAATGATAAAGTTTCAATTAATGCATTTGGGTTGAATATGCAATTATATATAATAACATGTACTAATCTATCAATAATAATGGCACAAAGAAATAGACAAATTGATATTTCTACATTTGACAACTAGGATGGACTGAGATAGAGCTGTCAAAACGGGCTAGCCCGAATGGGCCGGCCTACCAAGCCCAATTTTTTCCCGGGCTCGGGCCTTGAAAATCCTAGCCCGAATTATTTCAGGGCTTTTTAGCCCGGCCCGATAAAGCCCGATTAAAATATGGGCTAGCCCGAATGGGCCACGGGAGGCTCGCAAGCCCGAAAAAATTAAAATTAAAAATTGATGACGGATCGTCACACTCTCTAATCCATGCCTATTTTAGCAACATTAAATGCATTTTATTAGGTTTTAAGCAATAAATGTAAGAGAAATCTATTCATAAGCATGATTACTTGTTTTGCAAGAAAACATGAAAAATTGCAGGAAATTGCTGATTTTCACTACGCTGGGGGCGTAGCCCATCACGCGCTACGTGATGGAGTTCACAGGGAGCCAAGTTTTTCACCATGATCACGCGCGGTGTGATGCCTGACCACGCGCGGCGTGAAGCTTTGATCAGAATTGGATTGCTCTCTGACTTGATCACGCGCGGCGTAGCACTGACCACGCGCGGCGTGAAGGAAGGAAGGACAACTACGCCGGGGGCGTGGAGCTATCACGCGCGGCGTGAAGATTGCAGAGTTGAAGATCAGAGACCTCAGATTTGATCACGCGCCGCGTGATACCGTTACACGCGCGGCGTAGTTAAAGGATTAGCAACCACGCGCGGCGTGATAGATCTGGCGCGCGGCGTGGTTGCGATTATTATATAAGGATTCTGCATTTTCTGTGAAAGGTTGAAAAATCTGCTACCTTCATCTACTTTCTGGTTTTGGAAGCTTTAAGAGTTGGATCCAGACCTTCATAGGATAGCTTCAAGCTCCTCAATAGCATGAAATCTCAAGCCATGAAGTTGAAGCTAGGACGCGATCGAAGCAACATGAGGAGCTAAATTCCTTGTGGAGGTAGGATCTAAGATAGCTTAGGATGTAGTTGAATCTCATGTAATCTGCTTAATTGTAAGGATTTACTCTGTTAACAGTGTTTACTTAATGCAATTCTTCTCTTAATGCTTTATGATCCTTCATTAGTGTTGTAATGATTTTGAGTTAAGTCACGTATGAGAATATTCATTTAATGTCTGAACTGAATTGCATTGAGCACTCGAGTGTTTTCGGTCGAGAGATTGAAACATAGAGTGTAGCGAATGATCGACGCGCTTTCATATCATTCGTTGTAGGTAGCTTTTGCCCGAGAGATCGGGGGAGTATCGACAACGAATAGAGTGGATTTTGACAAGAGATTGTGATTCACTAATTTGTTGATCTAGTTGTGAACACTTGAGTAAATTCGTATGATACGGTAGATTGCATGTGATTTAGCTATAGACTAGGTGATTCCGATGATTCTACCTCGCTTTTCCACTTATCACAAAGCACGTTTTCTAACAATTCATCACTCAACATACCCCCAATTTATGTGTATTTCTTGCATAATGTTTATGAACACTATTAGACTAGTTTAATCACACAATCCCTGTGGATCGATATTTTATTACTACGTGGTATTTCGTTCACTTGCGAAAATTATCCATCAAAAATAAATATAAATAATTTGTTTTGGATGATCTGAACTTAGTTTGTAATATAAATTATAAAACTCCGTCTGCTACTTAAGTAGCGAGTGAGTAAAAATAGGGCACCCAAGAAACTCGTAGGTAACAGAGGAGTAAAAATAGGACGCGCAAGAAACTCGTACGTATCGGATGAATAAAATAAGGCGCGCGAGAAACTCTTACGTAGCGGATGAGTAAAAATATGACGCGTGAGAAACTCGTAAGTAGCGGATACGTCAAAATTGGGCGCGAGAAACTCGTAGGTAGCGGATGAGTAAAAATAGTGCGCGCAAAAAACTCGTAGATAGCGGATAAGTAAAAATACGGCGCGCGAGAATTATTACATATATATATATATATATATATATATATATATATATATATATATATATATATATATATATATATATATATATATAGCAGATGAGTAAAATAGGACGCGCGAGAATTATTAATCCTATTTATAATGTTGAGTTTGAGCACTAGAAGTAAAAAAAACAAAAATTAAAAATAAACCGGGCCGGCCCGAAACCCAATAACCCGTACCGGGCCGAGCTCGGGCACTAATTTTGGCAGCCCATTTTTTATCCGGCCCAACATTGGCCGGACCGTCCGTTTTGACAGCTCTAGGCTGGGATACCCAACTTTGTTAAAATAAGAATTTGCCCGAATTGTTTGTAAAAAAAAAAAAAAGATAAAGTCGAATTGAAAACGTGTGTGACAACATTCTTCCCCCGCTGTTTCAACATCAAAATTCAAAACCAGACACACGATGTCCTCTTCTTCTTCAAGTCCGGCTAAAAAGAGAGTGAAACATGATATCACAACAACAAACCCTAACTGGCGTGAACTTCCCAGAGACATGACATCAAACATTCTCCAAAGGCTCGGTGCTGTTGAAATTCTGACGAACGTTCGCAATGTGTGTCCTTATTGGTGGAACATTTGCAAAGATCCTTCCCTGTGGCGCAATATTGACATGGGAACTTTTCATCTTTACTTTGAATATTCTGTTCGTGGGGCTCCTGATTTTGATCGTTTGGTCAAGATCTGTCAACATGCTGTTGACCTAAGTTGTGGTCATTTGGAAAAAATTCATATTTACAGATTTGGTACTGATGATCTTCTTCATTACATTGCTGATAGGTAATGCCAATTTCATTTTCCTATTCTCTTTTTAGAGTTATATAGCATTTTGTTATTAATTATTGGGTAATTTCTTTCCGTCAAAGGGGATTATAAGAATCTTCATCAATGGAATAGAAACCCTATGTTTTCAACAATATTTGTTTCTATTTCATGTTTTAATTTTAATTTTTTTGCTAAATCTTAAATTGATTATAAAGTTTCGTTTTTTATTTGTATGCTATAGATGCGACCTCTTGTTTCATAGTATTTCTTGTTGGTTAATGTTAATTTTTTATTGATATCCATTTTTTTTTGTTACACTTGATATGCATTTTGCCATATTCAATTTTTTTAAGGTGTGTAGATCCTATGAATTGCATCCTAAGGTTCTAGGTGGTTGGGGTTTGACTTGGTGTGTCCTTAGAGGATTTTATTTTAGGTCTCTTTGAGAGCTTTCTTGGGGTGGGAGTGGGTAGGAGAGATAGGTCAGGGGTGGTTGTTAGTTTCGTGTAATGTTGTGTGGTCCGTTTGGAACAACAATAATGAGATGATCTTTGCAAAGGGAATCTCATATGTTGAGTCTCCGGTTGATAAAGTGAAACTTTTCTCTTGAAAGTGGTATTTGGGTAAAAACCCTGGTAGCCCCGGTCCCTCTATGAGTGGGAGATGCAACCTCTTTTGTGCTGGAACCGATAGAGTTTTTTGGGTTGAGGATTTATGTCTTGGAGGGTTTGGTAGTGATCTTTTCTCCTCTTCTCTGGGTGGTGGTTTTTGGTGGGTGTTACGACTTACGGGTGTCTTGATTTGTTTCTTTCTTTATGTTCTCTCTTTAGGTTTTTCTGGTGCGTGTTGGGTACTTTTGGCACTCGATCTGTTTCCGCTTTGTAGTTGGGGTTTTTTTTTCTGCCCCCAACTATCTTTTTTTTTTTTTTTTGAATGGCATAATTGTTAGTATATTACAATGTTATGCTAGTTTTTCTCCTACTCCTTGACCCTTAGAGGACCTCCAGTGGAGGTTATTTTGCCTTGAGTCCGCCACATGTCATAAAAAAGGTAGCTATTCACAATTTGAGAGGAAATGAATTCCGCCAGCCGGAGTCATGGCATGGTTGCTTCCTGAAGCAACAGAACTTTGTCCAAATTTGGCAATAAAATAGTATTACTTTCCTTTGTTTTAGATAAATAGGGAGTAACATATTAATATATGAGGTAAATTTGTAGGATCCAATATGAGTTTTTAAGGGTTGTAGTATTGAAGTAAAAAATGAATGAGTTGCTTCAAGATGATGTGGTTTTATGGACCCATAAAATAACCTTAGGGTGGAGATCATTACTGGAGTTGTTCTTAGCTCAACTAGCTTAACCAATTGAGCTAGCCATCCCACCCTGCCCCCTACTATCTTTATATATAATGTATTTGCCATTAGAAAAAATAAAAAATTGCATTCTAAGGTGCTAGATTTTAATCAAATGTTATCCCTTGTACTGTTAGTTTTGATTGAAAGTCTTTGCGTGTATCAAAACAAAAACACTTATAATTGACATGTAGAATTGTGTGAGTTTGTAATTTTATGTATCTGATGCCATGTATCTTTTTTTTTTTTTTGACAAATGATGCCATGTATCTTATGAATCTATCATATTTTATAAGGTATTATTTTTTCATCATATAAATTTTACAGGGCAAGTAACTTAAGGAGCATACATCTCTATTCATGCATTAGAATTTCTGATGAAGGATTGTGTGAAGTTGCGAAGAAGTTTCCATTTTTAGAAGAGGTTGACATTTCAAATGGCTTCCAATCTCCGAAATCTCTTGAGGTTATCGGCCAAAGTTGCCCTCTTTTGAAATCGCTAACATATTATGGAATGTCATATTTCACATGGGATCATGCAGCATTTGTTATTGCAAACACAATGCCTGGTCTACGCCATCTTGATATTCATGGAAACCGTCTCACCGATGTTGGACTGATTGCTATTCTTGATGGATGCCCTCTTCTTGAATCTCTTGACATTAGAGGATGTTCTAATTTGGAATTCAGTGGAAACTTGTGGAAAAGGTTGCATAATCAGATAAAAGATTTAGAAATTAAGGAGCACTCTAATAATTTTGAACTAGAGTATGCATATTCAGATTCAAATTTCAAATGGTAATACTTATTGGGAGATTGTTGAAAGGTTTTCTGATGAGGATGAAGACGAGGACGATGATGAGGATTATGGTGCTTAATTTGGAAGTCAAAGCAAAGTCTTAAACAATGAAATTGTTCTTATTCATTTTGATTTTTAAGTATCCTTGAAGAAGACACTTGGAGATGTTAATTTTGTTTTCAAGGATTTTTGTGGAAGACATTGGACAGCTTGGTCTTTTACTTTAATGTAATGCGCTTTTGATTGGCCTATGGTTATTTGCATGCTTTCTTAATCTCGTAGTTCTTCTTTTTATCGATTTATTTAGTGAATGATTCTGAAAGTAGTGTTTTATTTCACCTCTCTTTGATAAAGACTGATGTTTAGTTCTTCTGCAAATCAAAAGCAATTTACATTTTTGAGAATGTTTGCTGGAAGTAATTAAAATTATAGAAATTTAAGATTGTTTCTTTTTTGCTATTAATTAAGTTCTTTCATTTCATTGACTTTTCAGGCTTCTTTACAATGTTCTGTTTATTTTTTATTTTTTTGGCTACAATGTTCTGTTTAATTTTTATTGACAGCAAAGATGATCATTACAAATTATAGGAGGAATGTGATTAGGCAATTCAGTGTCTGCATTGAACATAACAAATTTTTACTTTTGGATGTGTCTTAAGATACAATACAAGTAAGCATCAGCCAATAAAAAATCAGTATTAACAAATAGAAAAAAAAAATCTGAATAAATGTGGTAGCATGTGGCACCTTGAGTAGTTAGTTGTTGCTTTGCTTCAGGATGTTTCTCTTGGGAGTTTGTTGGGTCTCTTTTGTAGTACAATAGTATTTTAATGGAGCTATTTTTATGTTGTTACTTGTTAGTCTACATACCTGCATCATTCATGTAGTGTGGCTGCTTCCCATGTAATGCAACTAGATATTTCTTTGACTTCTTGTTAAAGGAATTGCCTTTTTAATAAATTTTTGATATTTCATAAAAAAAAAAAAAACTGGCACCTTGAGTATCATTGATCATATTTTATATTAAAATGTCGGAGTCAGAGATCTAGCGTTGCTTGGTAAGTGGAGACGAGACTACTTTCTGGAGGAGTTGGAGTTTGGAGTTGGGGTGCCAAAAGAAAATTGAGCATGAAAGAAATGGACCAAACTTTTGTTTTATGGGAAGAAATTTCATGGAAAGAAATTCTTATTTCATCAAGTTTCACTATGCTAGAAATCCTAAATTATGGGAAGAAATTTATATGGATGATCTATACGGTATAAGATTTCAATCCAACGGTGAATTTTGTAAAATTTGTATTCGTTAAAGCATTATTAAGCGGTGTAACATTACTCAAATGTTACACCGGTGTAATTTGATCCCTCTCCATTCGAATTTATTATTTATGAATTCACGCTAAACATTTAAGTATGGATGACGGTCAAATACAATTTTCTAGCAAATTAAATTTTCAAAGCAACTTGGGTAACCAAATGGTTTTGCACGATACTCTAAAATTTAATTAAAAAACGATAGTGTTTCCACTTACTTCAAATTCAGAGATGAGTTTAATTTGAGCGCATCACTGTTTATAAATTGAAATCCTTGGTTTGTTTTCTCACATAATTAATAATGGCATCGTCTGAGGAAGAAACAAAAGGAGAGAATACCACAATGCCAAACTGGCTTGAACTCCCAACAGACTTGACGAAGAACATATTCCAAAGACTTGATACAGTTGATATTGTCATAAGTGTCCGTAATGTTTGTCGTTTGTGGTGGAACATTTGTAAGGATCCTCTAATGTGGCGTACCATTCGCATGGGTAATATCCAAATTATCCACATGAAGCTATTTACTTTTTCTTGTTTGGAGAAGATTTTTCGCTGTGCTATTAACAAAAGTTGCAGTCATGTGGAAGACATTGATGTTGAGTTGATTGTGACAAATGATGTCCTCGAATATATGGCTTATAGGTAATTATTTTAATATCACTGTCTAATTTACATATTGATTAACGATGATTTTACATAGTTTAAATTATTATTTAATATTATATTTTTTTGTACGTTATTGGGGATACTAGTATGGTTCAATATTATTCGTATTTGACATTTGTATGTAACATTCTAATTTGTAACCAAACAAATTAGGTAGTAAATGCTTAAATGCTTAATTAATCTATATGAAATGTAGAACTGGGATAAATCATATATTTTAAACATCTTTTCATAATTTATTACAGGGCAAGTCATTTACGGCGATTAAGACTTTATTGTTGCGATGACATTTCAGATCGAAGGCTGTATGAATTTGTGAAAAAGTTTTCACTATTAGAGGAGCTTGATATTTCATTTAGCTTCAAGGAATATCAAGATTTAATTGAAGTTATTGGTCAGTGCTGCCCTCTATTGAAGTCACTGAATCTTGAGAGGCTGATGTTTCTTTACTACAAAAGTTATGATGAGGTTTTTGCTATTGCAAAATGGTTGCCCGGTTTACGTCATCTTAAACTTTCTAGAATTGTGGTTGGCAATGTTGGATTACTTGCCATTCTTGATGGTTGCCCACTTCTTGAATCTCTTGATATACGGCAGTGTCATCGTATATATTTGAGTGAAAGTTTGGAAAAAAGGTGCCATGAACAAATCAAGGATTTTCAACTTCCAACTTCCCTCGTTGATGATGACAGTTACTATGCTGATGATTATGATGGTGACGATGGTCTAACTTATAAGAACCCTACAATTACATATTGCGGTGATGAATGGAAGTCTAAAGGTTCATCTACAGTTAAACTTAGATGGTTATCATTGAAGAGTACCAAATTTTGAAGATGTTGCTTTATATTTTAGTAGTGTCCTTTAAATCTTTAATTTCACAAGAACAAGAACTTTGTATTTTTCAATAATCAGATTGTCTTTTTTGTTCCTAATTAGTGATTCTAGATGTCGTTTTTTATTTTGCGGTCTGACATGACAATTGCTTATCATTACTATATATATATTTTCCAAAGGGTCATGCTAACTAGTGCTTCAGGATACTAGCTAGTTAAGAAATAAAAAAGAGTAAATTTTGGTGTCCTTAATTAGTTCTCCTTTTCTTTTCCAAATAAGATTGGCCTAGTTTGGCAAGCCAACGAACACAAATGTGTTGTGTTATCTGCTTCTTCTGATTCACCAGAATGTTACTTTGAGCTTTTAAATTATGCTTCAATTGTCTCTGTCTGTTCTGTTCCACTTTGAAGAGGTTCTAGCAGAAAAGGTTTACAGGGCTAGACTAGTATACTGTGAACTGATTATGGTGTGATGAGTTTAGTATGACTTTAATTTGGAAGAAAGATTATTTTTTCTTGCTTTTTGAGGTTGCAATTTGTTCTGCTTCTAGATTGATAGATGAAACTATTAAAATAAGCTTTCAAGTTTCTATTCATGGTAAAGATTCATAAAAACAATTATAATTTCATTCACAATTGTATTACATATATATTGAATTTTTGTTTGATGAAATGCCAATATGACGAATAAAATAGTTATATAAAGCTTATTGTTTCCTCTATGGTACCCTATAAAATAATTTATGTGTGCATGTGTCTGATTGTTTTTGTTTTGTAATTTACATGCTCAGTTTTGAGACTATTTTTGAAGCATAATTTTTGAAGCTACAAACCACTTTTGTTGTAGTGTTGGTAGAGACTCCTGACCATGATCGTTTGGTCAAGATGTGTCAATATGCTGTTGATCTAAGTTCTGGTACTGATCATCTTCTTCATTACATTGATGATACGTAACACCAATTTCATTTCCCTATTCTCTCTTTTTAGTGTTTGTATTTTGTTATAATTATCATTATTTAATAGGTCATTTTTTTATATATATAATAGGTAATTTCTTTTGGGGAAAAGGGATTATGAGAAAGCTTTATTAAAACCCCAAACCCTAAGTTTTCATTTCAAAGTGTAATTTAGAAAATCAAAACCTTCTTAATGTTGATTGTTGTGCATACTTTGATTGTTACTTTTGATATGCATTTTGCCATATTCAAATATTATGTGTTTTAAGTCATTGGGAGTGTTATGATTTTTGCTCCTTTTCTTTAGTTGTTAATGTTGGATATTTTCGAAAATATATTTGAAAGGTTGCAATGGTTAATTTGAAATTCAAATTTACATTTTTGAAATCCTTTCAAAGGTTGTATCCCTTCATCATTTGACATAAGTTTCTCTATAAATAGAGACACTTAGGAGGCATAAAACACATCAGAAAATCATGTTTCCATGAGTAAGAAATTATGCCTATAATATCTAAATCATTTCTTCATTTCTCTAATACACGAGAGTATTTGAAGAAACTTTATTCTGTAAAATATCATTGATTGATATGCTTGATATGTATGTGTAATCAATGTCAAGGTTTCCAAAGTATCCTGAAGGGGATTCGCCGGTTAACCCTTTTGCATCCAGTTTATGGTGGGGGCGAATCAAACCTAAAGTTTAGTGTGATACACACGCTTTGAAATTATGTGCAATATGTTCATCATGTCGTTCATCATCTTCTTCTAGTTCGAGTATTTGCAGCAGTCCCTCAACAAATGTTCTAACAATCTTTAGGTTCGATTTATGATTTGTTTGTGATTAATTGATAACTGCAAATTTGAAGAGGATGACTACCGTCTTTGTCACAAAATTTGAAGAGATAAGTATCAATACCCTTCTTATTTTTATTGAAAATTAAATATGAAAAGGTTCATTGCATGCGTGATATATATATATGTTTGATTTGTTTAATTTATGAATATGTATACACAGATTCATGATTTTTAATTTTCATGTTTTGAAACCATGCCAGGATTTAATCATGTAGGCATATGTATGTGTAATAAGTTTTAGGATATAGAAATTATATGTATAATTTATGAAATCAAATTTGCTTTAATTGCATGTATGTTGCAATCAACAACGTATTTGGAATTTGTAGTTTTTCAATTCAAAGATTTTATAGGCAAATGGATACGTTTGTATATGGAAGTTTTGTTTATGAAGAAATAAATCATCATTTCATTCTTATGTATTGGATTATTGATTGATTTAAAATTGATATGATTTTTCTGTTATTAAATTATTTCCAACCAATGGGTTAATGAATGAATTATTGGACGAAATGGTGCATCGGTGAAGAATCACATTGGTTCATGAATTGTGACTTAAACTACTCCATAATCAGTTTTGGTGTTGATTTTAACAAGTAATATTGAAGAAGAAATTAATACACATAGTAATGACTATGTTGAAAGGTACACGTTTAAATTGTATGAATATATGCATGATTATGATAAGCATGATTTAGAAATTATTCAAAGTATATGAATTTTGACAAGTTTGAATAAGTTTGGTTTATAGACATGCTTTTATATTATAACATATTTAATAATCATTTCAATTTGAAGTTCAACTTCCACTTGAATGTATCCTACATTCAATACATTAAATATGTATAACATCAACAAACATGATCATAAAGATTTGCCATGACCAACTTTTATTTCATAAGATGGATCACACCATATAAGTCATATACCCCACATGAACTTAAAATTAATACTTTAGAATTTATTTCCCTTTTATCATAAGAAACCTGTTCATATTAGTTATCATATAACTAATACATGTATCATAAATTCTAAATGTCAAAATCAAGTTTCATGTAAATATGTTCTATGGCAAATGCAAATAAACAATGATTCAAAATCATTAACATTTTCTATAACATAATTTCCTCCATGAACAATTACCAACTTACAATAATTTCAAAATACTCAATCAATCTTTATAAGCAAGATAAGCAACAGATTAACAATAACTTTCATATTATCATACAGATATAATATGAGATCATCATGAAGGTGTGAAAACACAAGAAGGGGGGGGTTGAATTGTGTTTTAGCCAAGTTTAAAACTTTTTCAAGTTCTTAACTTAACTACAACAACAGCGGATAGATAACACAATAAAACAAGTAAGAGAGAGAGAGAGATCACACAAGCAATTTATACTGGTTCCTCTCACAAAACGAGAGTAGTCCAGTCCCCTTGCACTTCTAAGGGATTTCACTATAATCACACAAGATTACACCTGCTCAAGCACACAAGCAAGAGACTTCTCAACAATGCTCAAGCACACAAGCTTAAGACTTCACACTTAAGCACACAAGCTTAAGTTTCCTCAAGTAATAGTAAAGTATATGAAAATATACAAATGCTCTTAGATGAACCTAAAGAGAGCAAATACAAAGAGTACAGAGTATTTGACTAAAGTGCAAAAACACTTGATAAGAGGTTCAGAGCTTGTATACACAGAATTCAGAGTTTGTTCAGCGCACGTTCAATCCTTAATAATTGTTGTTTTTAATGCAGCTGATCCTTCTAGTATATATACCACCAGAAAAGAGTCGTTGCAAAAAGAACCGTTGGAGTTGATAATATTTTGTCTTCAAGCAGTCTGTCTTGATGCAGTTTGTTTGTATCTAAACTGAGTAAGAGTTTCAGATACTTTGACTACTGCAGAGTGGACTTTCCTTATTCAGCTAACAAGTCTGAAGACCCACGTTCTCAAGTTAGGACAGACAAAACGAGAGTAGCTGAACTGATCAGGCTTGAAAGGTCATTTTCTTCATTGGTAGAAGAGTTGACTTGCAAAGGGAATCTTTACAGCTTTCAAAGAGATCTTCAGAGGTTGATGAAGCTTTAGTCACTCAAGAAGTTCTGAAGACTTCATCATCTGAAGGTTGTAACTTCTGAAGTCCAACATCTTCTGAGCGCTTATGAACTTCTGAATTCACATCCTCTGAGCTTCACTCAGAGCTTATCTGATGCTTATATCTGCGCACTTAAAATAAATTTTTAGTCCTTCCAATTGTTTATTAATACTTTGTTATCATCAAAACCTTTATAGATTTAGGGGCAAACATTTTTAAATC
This sequence comes from Trifolium pratense, assembly GCF_020283565.1. Taxonomy (NCBI): domain Eukaryota; kingdom Viridiplantae; phylum Streptophyta; class Magnoliopsida; order Fabales; family Fabaceae; genus Trifolium; species Trifolium pratense. The sequence goes on along the minus strand of NC_060061.1, from coordinate 1,908,199 downwards.
AATTTTGTTCCAACAATCTCCCCCTTTTTGATGATGACAAACATAAGTATTAATTGACAATTGTTGTTAAATTAACTTATCATGTTTCTCTTAGGTTTGTGAGGTTTGCAAGCTCCCCCTAAGATTGATACTCCTTAAAGCCAAGGCTTTAAGTTTTATCCATGATATTTTAATTTAGTATAAGATTAAGATAATTTGAAATAAAACAAATTTCATATCTTTCTTCAGAGTGAGAGGTTTGCAAGCTCTCCCCCTAAGTCTCATAAGGCTAAGTTAAAATTGCACTCTTAACTTATCCTTACTTATGAAATTTATTTCAGTTTCAACTAACTTAGTCTCCGCATTGAAATACGTAAAACAATCTTAAAAGTAACAACTTATAACTTAACGGATAAAAGCGAGATAAAAGTGGTTTCAGTTTTGAAACTTATCACTTATCAATTAATGCGTAACTACTCCCCCTTTTGTCATTATCAAAAAGTAAAAAAAATTTATATAACCAAGACAGGCAAAGAAGAAGAGTGGTTGTTACAAAGGTGAATTTATTTCAAAGACAAAAAAAAAAAAACAACGCGCTAAAAAGTTTATAAAAAGGTGAACGAGTTAACATGCCTTCTTCAAGTAAAAACAAGAATAAACGAGTAAATCAAGAGAGATTAGGAAGAATGAGAAGGTTTAGTTCACGCATCGCAGAGTTTCGAAGAAAGAAAGAAGACGAAAAACGCGAAAAAGATGAGAAAGATAAAGAAGACAGCAAGAAACCACAAGAGGCTGAGATTATAATCATCTCATCAGATTCTGAGGCTGAAGAGAATGAAGATGATGCTGACTATGTTGAGTTCTTGGCTAGCTATGTTCCAGAAGAAGAACAAGAAGAAGAAGAAGAAGAACAAAACCCAGATCCCATAGAGATTTCATCAGAGGATCCTGAGGAGAAATCTGAGATTTCTTCTGAGTATTATCCATCTGATTAGGATTAGGTTGTCTTTTTCTTTTTCTTTTTACCAATGTACTCAACATTGTTAGATCAGTAATAAAAAAATTTTCGTTTAAAGGCATCTTGTGTTCTTATGTTCTTATTTATCATGGAAAATTAGCACAAAAAAAATATAAAACCTAAACATAAACAAAACAACTTAAAATATATAAACCAGACAAATAAAATTGTTCAGAAGATAACAAGAAAAGAAGACAGCTTAAAAAAAATGCATAGAATCCTAGGGTTTCTTAAGGAAGGCTAAGAGTTGGTCAAATTTGTCATTCAGCGATCCCACATTGGAAACTAGACCATCCACTTTAGATTCCAAATTAAGGTGAGCTGTCCTTTGCCTTTCCAACCCTTCTTGTTGTTCCCTCAGAGCTTCTTGAAAGATCTGCAACTGATCAACAACCACAGGAGCTTGATCTTCAACCAAAGGTGCTTGTTCTACAACCAGAGGTGCCTTGCCTTTATCAGAGGAGGGTTCACCTTCCTCTGGATAATCAATCATCAGGACATCATCTTGATTCAGTACATCCAGTACATCCTCTTCTGGGGCATCCTCTTGATGTAGCTCATTTGCCAACTGGGCAACTCTAGCAGCAGCTTCTTCCAGACGTTCCTTCTCAACCCTGTGAGCTTCAAGACTCTGAAAAAGCTTGGAATCAATCCAGCAAACCTTGAAAGCAGACAAACGCTGTTCAGCAGCAACAATGGCTTCAAGTTTGGCACGCTCAAATTCCTCATGACTATAAGAAGTCAATCTCTTCAAATCAGCCCTTGCCAAACTGTCCTTCATAAAGCTTATCACATCCAGATCTCTCTTACCAATAACAGCCTTAATGTCTTCACCTACATCATCCAGAGCCTTGCAGATCTTGGCCTTAAGACTTGATACCTCTAAATCCACATCAGAAGGACAAACTAAGAACCTGTCCTTTATCTTAGATAATCTAAGTAAGTCATCATGAAGCTGAGTGGATAGATTATCAAAAGGGTTAGATGAGAGATTAGGAATGGTAGATAAGTTTTGTGATTCATTAGCAAGATTGTTAATAACAACTTCTGCCTCTGAAGGCTTGGGGGCGCAAGTGTGAATACGCTCAGGAGAAGCATGTTCAGCACTTGGGTTTGGTTGAGGTTCAGGAGTTGATTCAGATGATGAGATGTCAGAGGTTGATTCAGGATAAATGTGTTCAGGGAATGGTTCAGGAGATTTGTGTTCAGCTGTTGGTTCAGGAGATTTATGTGAAGAGGGTTGTTTTGTGGGAGAAGCTTGTTCAGTGATTGGAATATATGATTCTGGTTCAGATGATGGAATGGTAGGTGTTTCTTTTTGTGATTGGGGTTGAGGTGAATTTGGTTTAGGGGGTGATGAAGATTTATGGGTAAAGGTTTGATTATTGAGAGGGTCTGGGCTAAGATGTTTTTCTAATTCAGAAAGAGGGTTATCAGAGGTTGGAATGATAGTGGGTTCAGGAAGTAAAGTCCTAAGAGGTTTTGTATAACCTATCCCAATTTCAGCTTCATTAAAGACAAACTTAGAAGACTTACCTTTAGGAACAGGAACTTGTCTTCTACGAAGTTTGGCAGCAATAGTCTCTTCATCTGATTCAATTTCATCTTCAGACTCAGATTCTTCAGATGAACTGTCTACCTCAACAACAATAGGCTTTTTGGAAGGTCTTTCAGCAGCCTTGTTTGCAATTTCTTCATGTTTCTTCTTGGTTCTCTGTTCAGCATCAGCTTGCTCCACCTTAATCCTCTTCTGAGCCAAGAGATCTGGCTTAGGTTGATCATCTTGAGAAACAACCTTTCTCTTAGGTCTCCTTGTAGGATTATACATATTTGCAGGAGCAGGAGGAATCATACTCCTATCAACAATGAATCCTTCTTTTCTGAGCACTTCCAAATAATCCTGAATGATGTGCTCAGCATCAGCTTCTGAAATAACTGGATATCCATCCACATACAAACGATCTTCAAGACGAGCAGATAATTCTTGTGGAGGTGGAACTAGCTTTGTAGAAATAAGACGCATCTTGGTAAGGAAACTGGCATGTAGAATTTCAGGCGAGAACTTCTTCTCCACAAGTTCTGGATGAAATTTCTTTAAGTTCTGAACACCATGACCTTGATGCAGAAGGTCTGATAGCAGCCTAGGATAAACATTAGTTGTTTTCCTCTGAGATTTGCTAGCAAAGATTGCTTCACATATCCTTTCAAAAAAGTAGTCTCTAAGATTCACCTTCTTTCCCGTCAGAAGGAAATACAGCAGATGACGATGAGTCCAGGAGATTGTATCAGTCCCACCAACCCTTGGACTGATAGTTGCTAAGATGATCTTGAAAAGAACTCTGCATTCATCAGTCAGTCCTTTGACTTTGCCTTTTAATGAAAAATCAGTGCAGATGAGATGCAGAAGATCATCTCTGTATCTGGTATCCTTCTCAAATGCATCTAACTCTATCCCAGAGTTAGGCAAACCAAGTAAAGCATTGAAGTGAATAGGCGAGAATGCCATATTCATCCCACAGATATTTGACCTAATCTGTATACCAGTGAATTCCAACAGACCCATTTCCTTCCTAGTTTTTCCTTTCAGACTAGGATTCCTCTCAATTGCAGCAATTTCTTCCTTCTTAGCCTCATGCTTGTCAAAAACCTTAGCTTTCATCCAGAATTTCTTCAGCAAATCTGGATATATAGGACCATTAAGCATGTCGAAGTACTTATCCCATCCCTGAGTGATAAAGTACTTTTTAATATCAAACCCATTAGCTTGTATACCGTCGAAATCAACCATCTTCTCTGAAAGAAAAGTGAGTTCAGATTCTGGAAACTCCATCTCGTTCCCAACGATCTGAAGATTTTTGAACATAAACGGTGGAATCTTTGTTGACGAAGAAGACGAAGCACCAGCCATTGTTGGAGATTAGGGTAGGGTTTGGAACTAATGAGAGAGAAAGAAGGTTTGTTGAAGGTTTAGAGAGAAAGTGAAAGTGTAGGTTGTGAGAGTGAGAAGTGTGCAAGTGTATTGTGTAAGTTTTATTTAAATGCACACAGTTAACACGAAAATAGCAAATTTGGGAAGTTACGCTAATTGACAGAAAGTTGAATACCAAAAATCATCATTAACCACCCACTACCTGACACACGTAGACCACGTGCAGAAATTTACTCGGTAACTGCTATTTTAATGGACAACTGTTCAGCAGCGAATGCTAAACGTTTCCCACTTAAATAGTTCAGAGCCTCTGAGATATTTAAAATTCTCTATCAGAGTTAAGTACTTCAGAGCTTGTGTTTCAGATGTTCTGAATCATAAGTTCTGATATACATAACCTCTTACACTTTAATTGCCAAAAAAAAATTTTCATTCAGAGATTGAAAACATGTTCAGATGTTTCTTTATAAAATCAAATCTTTCAACAGATAAAGCTTTAGTAAATATATCAGCCCATTGATTTTCAGTATCAACAAACTTAATATCTATAATGCCTCTCTGAACATAATCTCTGATAAAATGGTGTTTGATTTCAATATGTTTGGCTCTAGAGTGTAGGATAGGATTTTTAGATAAATGAATGGCTGCAGTATTATCACAATATAAAGGAATATTGTTACTGCTTACCTGATAATCTTCTAACTGATATTTTAGCCAGAGTAGTTGTGTGCAACACTTAGCTGCTGAAATGTATTCTGCTTCTGCTGTAGACAAAGCTATAGTAGTTTGTCTTTTACTAGCCCAGGAGATAAGGTTTTCACCAACAAATTGACAATTGCCACTTGTGGATTTTCTTTCAATTTTATCTCCAGCATAGTCAGCATCACAGAATCCATTTAGCACATAATCATTGGATTTCTTATAGAGAAGTCCAAGATTAGTTGTTCCTTTCAGATACCTAAAGATTCTCTTTACAGCAGTAAGATGAGATTCTCTGGGATCTGACTGGAATCTTGCACATAAGCAAACACTGAATAAAATATCTGGTCTAGAGGTTGTCAGATAGAGTAAGGAACCAATCATACCTCTGTAGACCTTTTGATCTACTTTTCCTTCTTCTTCTGACTTGCTCATGTTGGTAGTTGGATGCATAGGAGTGTTCATTATCTTGCAATCATCTAGGTTGAATTTCTTCAGAAGTTCCTTGGTATATTTTGATTGATGAACATAAGTTCCTTCCTTCTTCTGATTGATTTGAATTCCAAGAAAGAATTTCAATTCTCCCATCATGCTCATTTCAAATTCATCCTGCATTATCTTAGAAAAATTCTTGCACAAGGAAGCATTAGTTGAACCAAAAATAATATCATCAACATAAATTTGAATGATTAAAATGTCTTCTTTGGTTGTTTTTCTAAAGAGTGTGCAGTCAACCTTCCCTTTTTCAAAACCCTTTTCATGAAGGAAATTACTGAGTCTATCATACCAAGCTCTTGGAGCTTGTTTCAGACCATACAATGATTTCTTCAATTTGAAAACATGTTCTGGATTTGAGATATCTTCAAAACCAGGGGGTTGCTTAACATACACTTCTTCAGAAATAAAACCATTTAAGAAGGCACTCTTAACATCCATTTGATACAAAGTTATTCCATGATTAACAGCATAAGATAGAAGTAACCTGATTGCTTCAAGTCTAGCAACTGGTGCAAAGGTTTCAGTATAGTCAATCCCCTCTTGCTGACTATAACCTTGTGCGACCAATCTAGCCTTGTTTCTTACCACTTCACCTTGTTCATTCAGCTTGTTTCTGAATACCCATTTTGTTCCAATAATGTTCTTGTGTGAAGGTTTAGGCACTAGAGTCCACACATCATTCCTTTGAAATTGATTCAGCTCTTCTTGCATTGCTACAGTCCAAGCATCATCTTTCAGAGCTTCATCAATCTTTGAAGGTTCCATCATTGAGATAAGACCAACTAAAGATCCCTCATTTCTTAGTTGAGATCTTGTCTTCCTTGGACTATCCTTGTTGCCTAAGATCAGTTCCTCTAGATGTGATGATTTGTATTTGAAGGTATTTCTTGGGGGCTCATCATCTTCAGACTCATCATCAGCAGGTTCAGCAGTTGTTTCAGTTCTTTGTTGTTCAGAGTCTGTAGGAACTGTCATATTCAGAGGTTCTTCAGAGAATGGATGTTCTGAGTAGTTTGGAATATCTGAATATTGATCCTCTGATACCTGAAATCTAGACAAACCTTCCACAAGCTCTGACACTTGGTCAGGCTCTTTGTCATCAAATTTGACATGCATAGTTTCTTCCACAGTATGTGTTTCAGAAATATACAGTCTGTATGCTTTTGAGCGTTCAGAATATCCTATAAAGATACCCTTATAACCTCTAGCATCAAATTTCTTTAGATGGACTTTGTTGTTTAAGATGTAACACGTACATCCAAACTGATGAAAATAAGAAATATCAGGTTTTCTTCCTTTGAACAATTCATAAGCAGTTTTGTTCAACTTAGATCTGATATAGATTCTATTTTGAACATAACATGCTGTGTTTACAGCTTCTGCCCATAAAAACTTTGCTACATTTGTTTCATGCATCATGGTTCTGGCCATTTCTTGCAGAGTTCTATTCTTCCTTTCTACAACCCCATTTTGTTGAGGAGTTCTAGGAGAAGAGAATTCATGCAGAATGCCATATTTTTCACAAAAGTTTTCAAAAGGTTCATTTTCAAATTCTCCACCATGATCACTTCTAACTTTTAAAATAGTGTAGCCTTTTTCATTTTGAATTTGTTTGCAGAAGATGCTAAACTCATCATAAGCTTCATCTTTTGTTCTTAGGAATTTTACCCAAGTCCATCTACTGTAATCGTCAACAATTACTAATCCATACTTCTTTCCATTGATAGAGGCAGTGTGAACTGGCCCAAAAAGATCAATGTGAAGAAGTTCCAATGGTCTTGAGGTAGAAACAATGTTTTTAGGTTTAAAAGATGATTTTGTAATTTTTCCTTTTTGACAAGAACCACAAAGTGTATTTGAGTGATATTTGATTTTTGGTAAACCTCTGACAAGGTCAAGCTTACTAAGCTTAGAGATTAACCTCCAGTTAGCATGACCTAACCTCTTATGCCAGATCCATTTTTCTTCACTCAAGGTCAAAAGACACATCACTTTTTGTTCATTTAAGTCAGAAAGATTAATTTTATAAACATTATTCTTTCTCAGACCTTTGAATATCATGGAGTTATCAGATTGTTTAGACACAGTACATGATTCCTTATTAAAGACAACTACATAACCATTGTCGCAAAATTGACTTATGCTCAATAGGTTATGTTTGAGTCCATCAACTAACCAAACATCATTAATAGATAGAGAAGAATTACCTACTGTACCTGTACCTATTATCTTTCCCTTTTGATTACCTCCAAAGCCAACAGATCCTCCTTCTTTCATAGTCAGCTTGGAAAATAGTTGTTTGTCACCAGTCATATGCCTTGAACATCCACTATCCAGATACCATGAGTGTTTCATGATACTTCTTTGAGTGGCAGGCTGTATGAGAAACAACTTTAATCATTGCGATAGAACTCTTCATCAAGGTTAATGATAAAGTCATCCCAGTATTCTTCCTCTTCATTTTTCAAGTTCTGATTGTTAACTTGAGAACTTGTCAGCCATTTGTCTAGGACATAAGCCCTTCTTCCTTTGCATAGGACTTGTTTCCATACTCTAGGTAGGACATATCCTTTCCTAGTTGGTAAATCTGAATGATACATTATTTCAGCTTTTGGTACCCATCTTCTGGGTCCACGCTTGTTAGTCCATAAATGCTTACTATGTTGTCTAGTGTTAGAGAAAGATCTTGGTTTGGAATAATGACCTTTTTGAAACCTTTTCTTTTGAAATTTGTTATTATTCCAGGATTTGGATTGTTTATGATTCCAGGGTTTGTATTTATCACCAATCTCATGTTCTGATTGATTATATCTACTGACTCTAGAATCATAAATAATCTGAGTCCTGTAATTCATCTGAGATTTAGAATTTTTTCTTTTAAAAACTTCTGATCTTTTAGATTGACTGGCTTCAGGTACTGAAGTTCCTTTGGATCCAGAATTTGAAGTCTCAGATGTTGAAGCTTTCAGAACATCTGAACTAATATTTTCAGGTTCTGAACAACTTCTATCTTCTGAACTTTTCTTTCCAGATCCTGAGGAACTTGGTTCCTCTGAGCTGTCAGCTTCTAAATCACTCAGATCATCATTGTCATTTTCAACAATACCAGGATTCTTTCCCTCTTCACTTGGTGGAACAACATAATAAACCTAAGATTTTCCAACCTTTTTGGCAAAGGTTTTTAGCTTTGAATATGTTCTACCATATTCATAGCCAAGTCCTTCTCCTCTATGTCTCAAAACATTATAAATTCTACTAGCAGCTTTGCTCTTCCCAAGGTTGAGATGCACAAACTGTTGAAGAGCTATTTCCTGCTCATCAATAGGTTTGTGACAAACAGCACAACCCTTTTCAAAGTCATTTACTCTATTCAGAGTTTCTTGATATAGACCTTGAAAATGTTCTGCTTGTTCAGTCAGAGTGTTAAGTTTTTCTTGTAAAACTTTTTGTTTACTTAACACTCTGAGATTTAGAACAGTCAGAAAATACCTCATCTGTTACTTCAGAATCTGATTCTGATTCTGATTCATCCTCTGAGTCTGCATCTGAGTCAGTTGAAGCCATCAGGGCTAGATTTGCCTCTTCTTCTTCCTCAACTTCTTCCTCAGATGATAGCTCTTCAAAAGTAGCCATCAGACTCTTTTTCAATTTGCTCTTGAATTGTTGCTTCTTTGAGCTGTATCTTTTGCTTTTGTCTTTAGCAGACATTTCTGGACAATCAGCAATAAAGTGTCCTGGCTTCTTACAGTTGAAGCAGTTCTTCTGATCATCCTTTTTGCTGGCAAAATTTCTGGAGCTGTTACCTCTGAAATTTCTTTTGTTAAATCTGTTCCATTGCTGAAACTTGGTGAATAAAGCAAACTCATCTTCACCCATTTCCTCCTCTTGACCATCTGCAGAAGATTCCTCCTCAATGTCAAGAAGCTGAGTCTTAAGAGCTTTAGAAGGAGTCCTAGTTGACTGTAAAGCCACAGACTTGGACTTCTTCTTAGCTTCTGAATCGGCATTCAGAACCATCTCATGGCTTCTGAGATTGCTTATCAGAGCCTCAAGACTCAGAGTCTTGAGATTTTGAGCTTCTTCTATTGCAGTGACCTTAGGTCTCCAAGCAATAGGAAGACTTCTCAGAATCTTCTGAACATTATCATAGGTGGAATAACTCCTCTTAAGAGCTTTAAGACCAGATACAAGGATTTGAAACCTTGTAAACATAGTCTCAATGTTTTCATCTTGTTGCATAGTGAATAGTTCATATTGCCTTATCAAGAGACTAGCCTTAGCCTCTTGAACCTTTTCATTACCATCATAGGTAGCACACATAGAGTCAAAGATAGATTTAGCAGTAGACTTGTTCTCTATTCTGACATAATCCTCATGTCTAATAGCACCAACAACAATATCATTTACTCTATGATGCTTAGTGTAGGTTTTTAAGTTAGCTGGTGTGAGTAACTTTCTATGCTCAATGGACAATCTTCCATGTTCATTTAAGTTTTCAAAAGTTACTCCCAGCTCAACCAAATCCCACAACTCATGATCAATAGCAGTAATATTGCTATACAATCTTTCCTTCCACCACTCAAATAATGATGCATCACCATTGAATATAGGGGCTTTTCTATTGCCACTATGTTCATGTGATTCATTACTTAAGTAGTCAAAACCAAAGACATTTCTTGGACCACCACCAGCACCACTGGCCTCACCGGCTTCACCGGTAGTTCTAGTACTACTATCGTCTCCTCCAGACATAGTGTTCTCACAAGATCTTTACTGTCTCACTGTTAGGTGAAAGTAACAGACCAGAGCTCTAGATACCAATTGAAGGTGTGAAAACACAAGAAGGGGGGGGGGCGGTTGAATTGTGTTTTAGCCAAGTTTAAAACTTTTTCAAGTTCTTAACTTAACTACAACAGCAGCGGATAGATAACACAATAAAACAAGTAAGAGAGAGAGAGATCACACAAGCAATTTATACTGGTTCCTCTCACAAAACGAGAGTAGTCCAGTCCCCTTGCACTTCCAAGGGATTTCACTATAATCACACAAGATTACACCTGCTCAAGCACACAAGCAAGAGACTTCTCAACAATGCTCAAGCACACAAGCTTAAGACTTCACACTTAAGCACACAAGCTTAAGTTTCCTCAAGTAATAGTAAAGTATATGAAAATATACAAATGCTCTTAGATGAACCTAAAGAGAGCAAATACAAAGAGTACAGAGTATTTGACTAAAGTGCAAAAACACTTGATAAGAGGTTCAGAGCTTGTATACACAGAATTCAGAGTTTGTTCAGCGCACGTTCAATCCTTAATAATTGTTGTTTTTAATGCAGCTGATCCTTCTAGTATATATACCACCAGAAAAGAGTCGTTGCAAAAAGAACCGTTGGAGTTGATAATATTTTGTCTTCAAGCAGTTTGTCTTGATGCAGTTTGTTTGTATCTAAACTGAGTAAGAGTTTCAGATACTTTGACTACTGCAGAGTGGACTTTCCTTATTCAGCTAACAAGTCTGAAGACCCACGTTCTCAAGTTAGGACAGACAAAACGAGAGTAGCTGAACTGATCAGGCTTGAAAGGTCCTTTTCTTCATTGGTAGAAGAGTTGACTTGCAAAGGGAATCTTTACAGCTTTCAAAGAGATCTTCAGAGGTTGATGAAGCTTTAGTCACTCAAGAAGTTCTGAAGACTTCATCATCTGAAGGTTGTAACTTCTGAAGTCCAACATCTTCTGAGCGCTTATGAACTTCTGAATTCACATCCTCTGAGCTTCACTCAGAGCTTATCTGATGCTTATATCTGCGCACTTAAAATAAATTTTTAGTCCTTCCAATTGTTTATTAATACTTTGTTATCATCAAAACCTTTATAGATTTAGGGGCAAACATTTTTAAATCAATTTTGTTCCAACACATCACTTTCCAATTTAATAACTTCTTGCACAAAATAATAATAATAACACTAAAATATGTATTTCATATTTTGACAAAGGGTATATGAATTGTCAAAATATGAAATACATATTTTAGTGTTATTATTATTATTTTGTGCAAGAAGTTATTAAATTGGAAAGTGATGATCTCATATTATATCTGTATGATAATATGAAAGTTATTGTTAATCTGTTGCTTATCTTGCTTATAAAGATTGATTGAGTATTTTGAAATTATTGTAAGTTGGTAATTGTTCATGGAGGAAATTATGTTATAGAAAATGTTAATGATTTTGAATCATTGTTTATTTGCATTTGCCATAGAACATATTTACATGAAACTTGATTTTGACATTTAGAATTTATGATACATGTATTAGTTATATGATAACTAATATGAACAGGTTTCTTATGATAAAAGGGAAATAAATTCTAAAGTATTAATTTTAAGTTCATGTGGGGTATATGACTTATATGGTGTGATCCATCTTATGAAATAAAAGTTGGTCATGGCAAATCTTTATGATCATGTTTGTTGATGTTATACATATTTAATGTATTGAATGTAGGATACATTCAAGTGGAAGTTGAACTTCAAATTGAAATGATTATTAAATATGTTATAACAAGAGAATAATGACATAAAGTTTGTGCATATGAGTATATGATACAATGACAATAGAATGACAAAAAGTCATGGTTTTGTGATAGCGGTTAAAACTATCAAATAAAGTAATATTCAAAGTTTCTAAAAAGCATATCTATGTGGTTGATTGAATATTCAAAGGTTATAAAGTTGAAAAATATTGCAATTCTTTGACGAAAGGATTGACAAAGATATGATGTTTTCGGATAATGATGGTTAAGTCATTGAAGATATCATTAGGGATGTGATACAAGCCCATATCTAATTGATCACCAATGGTGGAAACTCAACTCACACTTGAGTAACATCTAAGTCTTGAGTTCAATGATGAAAGTACACTATTAGAGTGATTGAAGTACTTGACAATAACAAATACATCCCAAGGGGTAAAAGTACTTGGACCATAAGAATAAAAGTGGTAGGATGAGATTTTTCTCTTAATAGACATATAGCATATGTTTGCTTAAATGCATAATTATGGGTGCATTTATAATATAGTCTACCTATATGAGAATGAAGTGGGGCCGCTTCATAGAGTTCAAGGGCTTGACTCTTAAATTCTCATGAAAAGGATATGAGACACAAGGCCTTAACAAATGTGTCATTTTGATAATTCGATCAATGGTACCGAGATTTCATGTGTGAGTTATGAACACTTGTTCTAATGGATAATTGGTTCAAAGCTTGTCTACCAATCTATTCGGGGATGAGTGGAAACTTAACTAACTAAGTAATGGTTCAAATCGTGAGATACCTTTATTGAAACCATGAGATTTCCGGAATAATGAATTTAGATATATTTTGAAAATGGTGGGGGATTGTTGGATATTTTCGAAAATATATTTGAAAGGTTGCAATGGTTAATTTGAAATTCAAATTTACATTTTTGAAATCCTTTTAAAGGTTGTATCCCTTCATAATTTGACATAAGTTTCTCTATAAATAGAGACACTTAGGAGGCATAAAACACATCAGAAAATCATGTTTCCATGAGTAAGAAATTATGCCTATAATATCTAAATCATTTCTTCATTTCTCTACTGCACGAGAGTCTTTGAAGAAACTTTATTCTGTAAAATATCATTGATTGATATGCTTGATATGTATGTGCAATCCATGTCAAGGTTTTCAAAGTATCCTGAAGGGGATTCGCCGGTTAACCCTTTTGCATCCAGTTTATGGTGGGGGCGAATCAAACCTAAAGTTTAGTGTGATACACACGCTTTGAAATTATGTGCAATATGTTCATCATGTCGTTCATCATCTTCTTCTAGTTCGAGTATTTGCAGCAGTCCCCCAACAAATGTTCTAACAGTTAATAGCTTGGCTCTTTCTCTTCTATGAATGATTTGTAGATTCTATAGATTGCATTCTAAGGTCTCATGTTTTAATCAAATGTTGGGGGTTCTTTTTGGAGTAAAGTGTCAAATACCTCCCGAAATTCTAAAATTCGTCAAATATATGGCTTATAGGTAATTCATAATATTTTCATCTTTTTTATTGTAGCTTATTTCAATTGTTATTATCAATAATAATATTATGTGCACATCTTCGCCTTTTTCAATATTCCCTTTAATGTATCATCTATGTACCCAGTCTGCCATTAGAATGAAGTCATGCTGAATTTTTAAAGGGTTGAGATTGTTATTTTAATTATTGATAATTGATAATTTGATTATTGATAAATTTGCAGGGCAAGGTGCTTACGGCAGTTACAAATTTCTGAGTGTAGTAATATTTCAAATGAAGCGTTGAGTGAATGTGTGAAGAAGTTTTCACTATTAGAGGATGTCAAATAACCGATTATCCCAAAAGTTTAAACTGTTAGGATAAAATCATATCAATGGTTTTATATTATTTATAACACGCCCTCTCACGCAAGAGTCCGCTTGGGCTTGAAGCGTGGATAATGCATAAGTCCACCTACCATATGCTTAAATTTCACTTTTTAATTAGAAAGTGAGGGGAGCGGGAATCGAAATCTAGACCACTTAGTCATAGAGGCTCTGATACCATGTCAAATAACCGGTTATCCCAAAAGCTTATCCCAAAAACTTAAGCTATTAGGATAGAGTCATATCAATGATTTTATATTATTATTTCTAACAGAGGAGTTGGACATTTCATTTTATGAGAAAATATCAAAGGAGATTCTTGAAGATATTGGTCGATGTTGCCCTTTGTTGAAGTCACTAAATCTTATTAACATGTTTTATCTGTATGTTTATTTTGATTATGATCAGTTGTTTGCAATTGCAAAAACAATGCCAGGGTTACGTCATCTAGCATTTTCTAGAATTGCTTTTGGCGATGATGAGTTGCTTGCCATTCTTGATGGTTGCCCTCTTCTTGATTCCCTTGATCTGCAAAATTGTGCATGTCAACGTAAGTTGAGTCTATGTTTGGTAAAAAGGTGCCATGAACAAATCAAAGTTTCCAACGATTTCTATTGATGACAGCGATGATGATGGTTTAGCTTATATGGACTCTTTTGACCATACATATGCTTATTGGATATGAGGTTATTTTGTTGTTTTCTAGGTATTGAAGACATCTTAAAGTCTGCTATTTTATTTTGGAGTAGTGCACTATAGGAGTATTTCTCAAGAACTTTGTATTTAAGCATGGTTTCCATGTTTTATTAATCAGATTATCCTTTTTAGTTCTGTTTCAGATGGATTCTGAATGTGTTTTTTGATTTAGCTACTGTTTAAACAAACAATTGCTTATTGACGGTGACGGAGCCAGAAATTTCATGGAGAGGGGCACCATATATTTGTAGAATTAAATATATTTTATATTTCATTTTTTAGCGCATAAATATATATATACATCACAAATTTTCTCTACGATCTGCCATATTTTGAAAATATTGAATGATTTTCTCATTTTCAATCTCAATAAAAACATCTTTATATAAGTAACTAAACAATCATTTAATCATTGATCCACCATGCTATTTTGCAACTCATTCTTGATAATCTTCATAGCAGAGAAAGCTCTTTCAGTAGTTGTTGTTGCCACATGTAGTATCAAAGATAACTTTAAAAAAAAATATATACTAACAGATAAACAATATGTTTTCTTGTCTCCACTGTAATTTTATACTAATATATCACTAATCCCCTCTAATTTTGAAAATGCATCTTCACAACATACATCTATAAAATAATTTTTAAGTTGAAAATCTAGAGCCAATAATTGAATAGGAGAAAACTTTGAACGATAAAATTGAGCCAATAGCTAAATAAATATCAAAGTTATTGTTGAAAACATTCCAATCTCAAACAAGCAATAGCTAAACAATAGATCAAACTTTCTATTGGGTGATTAATTATTGTGGGCCTAGTTAGTCAAGTGTGAACACATGCATACTATATAAAAAAAATTCTCAAAATGTAGTGCAGGCTTGTGCCCCCAGGATGGTCTATGTGCCTCCGTCCCTGC